>NC_081140.1:7601456-7819497 GCF_958295425.1 Solea solea | reverse complement strand
GCTCCTCAGGTTTGTGACGTCACAAACTCGGGCTGTCAAGGGTGACATGAATTTCACTGGAGGGTTTTTTTTTGACCCTGATACAAGCAGGGTCGAATGAATCAGAACAACACTCAGTCTTGAATGTAATATTGATTTAATGTGTTTTTCGAGGTGAACCCGCTACTTGACCCTAAACAGCTGATTCAAACATGATGACTTGAGGAAAACGTCGTCTTCTGGCCACTGGGAAAACATGTTGAGCCTGGCACATACCCAACTAGGCCAAATACAGGGATTGTTCTTGGAGTAAATGTTCAGTGCACAGAATATTCAGTTAATAAATCCCCCCCATCCTCACTACAAGGCCCTGCTTGACACAGTGGCAGGGTGGGCGAGCTCTGCTTAACTGGAAAACAGATGGTCTTCACAGTGAATGACCCATCCAAACTCCCCAGTCAACCTTCAGGTACAGAAACCCATGCAACCTTGTGTGTGCGATGCAAAGGAAGGTAAATGGAACAGAGACGGAATTAAAAGCAAATGGAGGGGAAGATGCTATTTGACTTGAAATTGGCACCCAACAGGGCACAGCTCTGAAGAAGGAAGTGGCTTAATAATGCATGTGCCAATCACAGACAGAGGGGGAATCATAACTGGCCACAGCCATGGCAGAAGGCAAGGTCAAAAGCAGCTGGTTATTACCACAACTGTATTATTTATAAGAGTGATTTTCACATCAAGTTGCCTTCACTGAGTCACAGCTGCTCCCTCAGACCTGCCTCACAGCCGGGGGGAGGTAATGTGCCAATCAGCGAAGTCATGCAGGGAGCCTGCTGTCAAGCTGGGAACCAACCAGAGAGCAGGTCAGGAGAGAAAGCTACCTGCTCCTAATATAACCACCGCGTAATGGTAGAAGATGTCAATCACACAGGTTTAAAAGAACTGGGATGTGTGAAAGGGATTAAAGCAACATGTTGATGGTTCTTAAGGCAATAATTGATAAAGCATGAAGACAGACTGAGGTTATGTTTATGTGATCATAATAAAGATGTTTAATTTGAATGTGCCAATTTGAATATTCTTGTCTGATACAGTCGAGAGGGGTGGTTTATATCGGTCTTTATTCCATTTATGTTCATGTAATGGCCCCAATTTCGACGATCTAAAGTGCATGGTCTAAAGCGTGTAACGCAAGTGCATTTGAGCGTGTCCAACTTCAATTTTGCTATTCATGGCTCATAATCTTGATGCAAAGTGAGGCGCAAGGCACAAATGGGTTGTATTTAATGTCTGAATTATTCGTAGGTGTGATTTGGCCGTAACTTTAATTAAGCCAATCAGAGTTTGCATTGCTACTTACTGTAAATGGCAAATGCAGGAAACTGGAGAAGTGAACGACTCTCTGCAGAGGAGATAGATAAATGCAAAATCAAAAATATCAGAGCTGAAAAAAAAGGGTTTAAGGAATCTAGTGTGAAATGTACCAAAGGAAATTTGAAGTTAAGAACACGTGCCAGAAGTCGATGGTAATGAGACAGGACTGCGCAGACAAATAATTGTTGTTTTACATTTAAGAAGACACAGCTTCGGCACTAATGTGTGAGACGCTTTGTTAGTTCACATTTAGATTCTCAGCTCAATCAGCAGTGTAAAGGCCCTGGTATACTTCCGCGCACAGGCCCAACACACCCCGTGTGCATTGCACAACTTGCTGCGTCAACGCACAGATTTTGGAACTGCGCGCAAAGAGCGTGTTGGGTGCGCGTGGACAGCCCACGTGCGAACTGAACTTCTGCCCCACCAGTAGGTGGAGTATTAAGCCCCATCACCAAGCAGAAAAAACATCTCGACAACAGAGGAAGTAGTCGCCAAGGATAGTCATCCAAGCCTCGACTTGGCGACCCTCAAACTGGTTGACACCCTGACTCCCCTGCCCGACGGGCCTGTCAGCTGTGAGCCGCTCGACGTGTCCGAGGGAGATGGAGCATCGTTCTCTTCATCTTTGGTAGGAGTGCGTCCTTCTCAACCTTCTCAACCCGCTCATGTTGGCGCCTCTAAGATGCTGCTTAAATAAGCATGCCTCGAGATAGCAAAACGCCAACATTGCACCTGATGAGTGCAAGTCTATTTGCTACCTACACAACGTGGATGCTGGGTGTTGGAAACTAGCAATAACACTTACTCCGTGGTTTGCCCTGCGGTGGCTGGGCGTAAGATAGGGTCCCATGACGTCCGGGTTTGGGTTATCTCTTGTCTGACCTACATAACTGCGACTTATTTCCATTTTCGATATAGCTGGATAAGAACATGGCAGGAGCGGGACCAAAAAAAAAAACGCTGACATCGTTTTCTCATTGTAGGGTGGTAAATTAAAGGTGCTTAGATTGATGTTTATCAAACGCAGACGCAGTGTGAACTGCTGAGCCCGTGGCTTCTTTACAGAGAACAGAAGAAACAAAAGTTGTGTTTGAAGAACACGATGAAGGCTCATTTGAAATTGAAGTAACCGACGTGAGAAGAAACACAGCATCGCAAAAAAAAAAGGTCAGCAGTCCACGCGTAGACATGAGACTGAGCTAAATGAAGCCTGGTTTCTTTCCTTCATCATTACCCTCGTCACTTCTCTCGTGTCGTTTTTGTGACCACACATGTTTTTGAGATCAGATAAGGGAGTCCAGGCTCCTCCTGATGAAAGATTGGGTACTGTGTGACCCTCTCTCCCCCCTGCCCCCACTGTGTACTCTAATCAACCCCGCTGCTGTTTAGAAACACGGTGTGTTCCTTCAATCAGTGCACAAACATCCAGGCAGTCCAAAAATCAAGACTGCACTCGAAGTTTTACAACAAGGTAAGAAAGCAACAGGGAGTCTGTAGATACTGTACACGTGTGTCTTTCATCAGCCTTTTGTTTTTGTAGGAAAACCTTTTTGTAGTAGTTTTAAAGGGTGGTGAAAAGATTTTTCCAAAACGTTTGTATTTGTATGTTTTTAAATGTTTTCTGCAGAAAAACAGAAATGTTTTTCTGACAATAAAATGCACTGCAGGCAGACTCAACACAGTCACACAGACAGGGATGAAACAACACGACTTTAGCGCATTGATTGCAAATATTGTTAATGTTTCATGTGAGTGGTTTAAAACATGTCGCCACCACACAAACATACAGTCCTAGTGATTTATCTTGCCACACGTGGGAGTCTGTATCCAGTCATTTCTGAAAAAAATTTACAAAACAATACGCGTCCTATCTGTTCATGCACGGTGACGTGATTTCACGGTGTTACAGACTCTGTTTACAGCTGGTGTTAACGTCTGTCCTGAGGGTATCGTCACAAAAAACACATTTGGAGGTGGTTTGGGGACGCTTTTTGTCTTTTTACATGTGTGAATAAAAAACGTATCAGTTGACGTCCTCTGACAGAGTGACAGTGAACTGAAAGTGTATTCTCACAGCAGGCCCATGTGTTGATTTATTTGCATCATCGTCACAAAATGAACATGGATCAACGTGCTTTTTCCTCTTTTCTCCAAAAATCAAACTCTTGTTTCACGTGACAGCGATATGGTTAGTGCATTGATTCGCTGAGCTCTTTTTTCCCCCTTGTCTGTCCCTTCCAGTCACTTGCACTGACACATATGAAGCCAGAACCGTTAACATACATACTGTAGTTTTGCTCTGAGCAACATCAGCATGTATTAGGTCACATAAGAAACACAGGAAACACCAACTTAACCGTAGAGTCACCGTTTGACCAATCAGTATGTATAATACGGTAATTTATAAGCAATAAAACGTACAATATGGAGGAAAAAAAAGCACTGTTCCTTTAAAGATAACCTTGCTTTTGCTCATTCTACGTTGCATTTTTATTCGTGTTCATTTGCTGTGAGTCACTGGCTGCTGTCCACAGAGCAGACTCCTGTCTTCAGAGCTGAATATGTGCCTCCACTCATCTCCCTGTGCGGCTGCTGTGTCTTTGTAAAGTCCTCTGTTTGGGGCCAGAAGGCTGCACTGCAGAAGCCACAGATGAGGCCTTCAGATAAGGAGGGGTTGGCGATAACCATCGCGCTGCCTACGTTGCTCTGCAGCATCGGCTATCTCAACTGTTATCGGGCCACACAGGCCTCCTCCCTTCAATCTCTGTCCTTCTGTTCAACTGTAGGGCACCTCTTGTTTTTTGTTTTTTTTCGGCCTTTTCTCCCACTCCCTTATTTGACCCCCTCATTCTTCCTGTGTGTGTCGCTTCCATCATCCAATCTCCACACATGGAAGATGAAGATCCATATCGTGCAAGTGTATGTATGTGTGTGTGTGTGTGTGTGTGTGTGTGCACATTTATCAGCAGCGTGGATAATCTCTATAAGGCAAAAGATACAGTATGGTATGGATTGCTTGGCGGATATCTGAAATGGACAACATTCTGACTTCACGGTATATACGCTGTATATACTAATACACAGGCCATGGTACAATGGTGTTAGATATTGATATACTTTCTTAAGTCTAACTGCACATATAAATGTACATTACACACACACACACACACATAAATGCAATCATAGTAGCAGGAGAATGGGGACCTACCTCTATGTCGGTTGGTGGTTTTGTCAAACATTAACATGGCATCTTCTACCTGAAAGAAGTCAGAGAAGACATGTTGGACTTCAGTTTATACATTCGTCCACACAGTAACAGCACCTTTGAGGACAGAGTAACACATCACTTCTGCCAGCCTGCATCACTAGCTGTCACACACTGACGCGCAGGATAAAACCGTATTTTTCTACATGCTTCTGCTTCACCACACCGGATATTTAAGGTGTTTTATAAAAGCTGCTCTTCACATGGAATGTTGACCTGTGGGTAAGCGGTATCTTCACAAAGAGGATGAAACGCAAACGAAACGGCGCCCCTCTCCAAAAGATTCAGCATATTCTCAAGCAGCGTGGGGTACTGAACCAAACTAAATCAATTTAAATACTGTGTTACTTCCCCCAGTTTTTGACCAAAGAAAAGAAAATCTGCGATTCTGTTTCCCACGCAGTTTGACAGACAGACAGACAGACACATGTCTGTGCACTATGGTTGAATCACCATGCATGAGATGGCAGAATAGACAGCGTTAGCTTTGTGGGAGTATTTGCGGAATATCACAGTAAAATGCTAGTTTGTGTCCAAGTAACAAGAGTCTGTCAACTGCGAGTAACACCTGCACAAGCAGCAGCGAGGCCCTGGAATGAGGAGGAGGAGGAGGATGACGATGATGCCGCTGGCAGCAGCGTCCTCCAGCCGCCGAGAACAACTGACTTCTAACTTGGCAGAAGCTGTCACCCTGAGGGAGATTAACAAGCTTGTAGCACATGGTGGAGGAGAAGCTACCATTCAAGTATGGAGTTTCCTGCTTTCCGTGAGATTATCGTTAAAATTCCTGTGACGTGTATCAAAGACGGCACAGTTCCTGAAAGAGAAAAAACATTTGCTGCCACCTCAACAAATTTTACTCGAACTAGGAGGGGGAAAATAAAGTGTTTAGAAATCATTTCCTCTGCGGTGGACTTGTGGACAGTCAACCATAAGACTTGACAGTGACTGGATCCTTCCTTATACTTTGCAGTACATGAAGAACGCGGATGACCCAGTTGCCACACACAATTGATGAGATTGAGCAGATACATGCTTCAGATAGAGCTGCAACTAACCAGACCTCAACATAAGGATGTCTTATTTTGTCCACAAACGCAAAGGAACCACAACAGATTGACATTTAAGAAGCTGAAAAATCTAAAAGCGTGTTTTCTAAAACCAATTTATCCATGATCAAAATAGATGACCATTCATTTATTGATTAATTGAATAATCCCTGCAGCCCTAACGTCAAAGGAGACATAATTTTTTGGTAACATAAAAGTGGTAACGCAATGACCTTTGTTTAAAAGTTTTAAATCAAATTCAAACATCAGTTTTATATAATAAAAACAAGGTTCCCCAACACTCAGTCATGCAGCAAGGAGATGCGTAACTGTGCTTTCCTCCCTCTCTCTCCTCTCTGCCTTTTTTTGTCCTGAATGTTATTTGAAAGATGTTTTATCACATTTCATAATCAAAAGGGTCACATTTCATGGCTGGCTTGTTCACAGACAGGGAGGCAGGGGTTTCAGCTCATCATGCCTTTTTGCACTCATCGCGTTGCCAATATCTGGGAAAAATTAAAAAGAAAATGAAAAACGAATAAAGCCAAGCATGCAAGGAGAGTCTGTGGATGTGCGCTACAAGGAATTACATATAGATTCACCTTTCTGAGTAACAGCGGCATTTCCAGGGCAACCCAGTGTTAGCTGCCACCAGCAGAGGTTATTTAGCCAATACTACAGTATACTACAGAGATAAGGGCACAGAGCATGAACAAACATGAAAGTGACTAAGCCTTTGAAAAACAGTCTATCACACTATCCATGCCTCTGCTTTCTGCCGCCAAACTCCCCGGAATCTTCTTCTCACCTTTATTTTAACTTAAGCCTGCCGCACACTGGAGGATTTTCAAATCTGACTCGTGGGAGACCGCGGACACGAGAACATTTGTATCCCATTTTCAATGTTTTATTCCTGAGAACAGAGTCAAGACGCAGGACCACACACTTGCCATTTAATGAAATGATTTCATGGAGGAGATTCCAGTGATTTAACATGACTCCAGAGTATAAACAGACATGGAGGCAGACCGTCTCTGTTCGCTTGTGATACGTCTCGCAGGACACATTACACAAGCAATCACAGCCCAGTGGCGTTTGCTTGTCTTTGAAACAGGAGAAGCTCATTTCAGGCCCAGTTATTGATACATACATTCTGCAAACAAACAAGGAGAACAAGGAAACGCGATAATTATGTAAAATTGAAATGCTATTTGTCTACAGACTACAGACTCGCAAAATCCACACAGGACTGAGGCAGAAGAGGTTCCGCTGTCATGCATGTTTCTGCAACGCTGTCAATCCAAAACTGGTTCCGCCTTTCAGACAGTTCCTCCAATCACCAATCCAAGAGAAGCTGAGCTTCCACGGAAGTGATATTTTTTTTTTGTGCCGCATTTGTCCAATCACCGTCAAGCTCATCGCAGTGAAAAAAACCTATTCTGTGCCGTCCCATAGAGAACAGTTCCAGCTGAGCCTCAAGTGGTTTTAATGTGGAGGCTGCTACGGGAATACGAAAATCATGTAAGACGATTCGTCATAAACAGCTGATTCTGAACAAACTAGTGAAACGTTCTAATCGCGTTCTAGCGCACGTTTAGTATTGAAACATAAATAAATCGACCAGTTTTTCTTCTTTCTTTAACATCCAGCCCGGGCAGCCCAGTCATCTCGCTCTCATTGGTTATTACGGGGGTTCTGCTCACACACCCCAATCGCTGTTCAGTCTTAAATGTCAAACATGTTTAAAACTTACGATTTGAAATCAGGAAGAGTTTTAAATTTGGGTCTGTTAATGCCTCACATTACAGGATAATTTGGCCAGAAGATCTGTTCAAGCACTTAGATTGTCGGAATTGCCGAGGCATCTGGAGCTGAAAAATGTAGTATTTCACATTATGATTCAATTCTAATCATAATGTGAAATGTTACCCTCTGGTGGGCCGGTTCTGGCCCACGGGCTGTACGTTTGTCACCCCTGCATTAGATGATCTGTGGGGATAACATCCCTCTTTTTGCTTCTCATACCACATTTCCACACCATCCCTAAAATCCTAAATCACAGTATGTCATGTGGCGTAAAACACACGTTCAACTCAAACTGTTGGAGAAGGCTGAATTTTTTCAGTCAATCAATCTGCACAAAAGAAAATAGTTGATTACGGTAAGTATTTATTGCTAAAGAAACATGGGTAAATTAAGTTTAAGCTGCTAGGTTTTACTCTGCATAACAGTGAGTGAATCGTGGTGACTTTTTATTATTGTGTTAATCATGAATGAAGAAAAACATCAATATTTCACGCGGGTGACTTCAAAATCCCGTCTAACTCGCCAGCATACAGTGCTTGTGATCCATTTCTTAATGTTCCCATGTGGAGCTGCTTTCTGCATGACTTGTTATTCATTCATTCATCATTTATGATCTCATTAAATTATTTTTCACTTAAAAAATATGTGTCCTATCTGCGATGTCTCCGTATGTGCGGGAAGAACTGTTATGACATTAAAACTCTTTTTTTTCAGTCATCGCAAAATAATATCGTGAATTGCAATGATTTTGAGGATCAGGATAATCATGACGTCAACTTTTGTAAATGGTCCCCTGCCTGTTCTGCATGAGGTTTTACAGTTTCTCATCATCCATTCATCTGCTGTATAAGTACCTCTACTTTTCATCTACTCGTCGCCAGATTGTTTTGCCTTCTCACTGATATCGACGCCTCGGCCGCTCAATAAATTGTATTTCTCTGAGTCTCAAGTGCTTTTTGAAATGTGTTCCTTATTGACCGTCTCCTGGGCTACAGTGTGGATCCTGTTCTCGTGGCACTGTCTCAGCTTGTCATGTGGCCTGTGTCACACTCACACTGAGATGACAAGCTGCTCCCCTCCAGCTTGTCATCTCACATGCAGTATGACCATATAAAGAACTGTTGATCATCTACTCAAATTATTAAAATAAACCACTCAAGACAACGTTAGATTAAGATCAACCAGTAGCAGACTGTTTTGTGGCAGTATGGCCTTCTTTAAAACCCTTCACGCAAGCGCACTTTGTATTACAGCGGGAGTGAAATTACCACAATAACTACCTGTTACCGTAATTACGGTCATTTCACTCCCGCTGTTGCAGAAAGCCGGCAATTCAGCTTCTTTCTTGCCAGAAAGCGAAAAAGTTGAAAAAACGCCTGCATATGGGTTCCAATTTTTGGCCTATTTTTGGGCAATGAGACAAAGACTTTAAATATGATTTATACTGTTCATATTTAAACATGCAAAATCTGGTGTTCATGTTCAACTACAGTGTTTTTTGTTTTTTTCTTCATTTTAAATTGTTAATACACTATTTTAACATGCAGTAAACTGTAATTAACTGCCAGATATTGAAAGTTATTCTGGAAAAATTGACGAAAGCCCTTTTCCCTTATGGTCCCAGCTCACCTCTCCTCGCCACGGTTTAGGTTAGTTTTCCATTACAAAAACATGGGTGTAGTCATCGCTGCATGACACAGCCGTGACTTAATGTTTGACAAACACAAACGAGTGACTAGTGACTTGTAAAGCAGTTGTTTTCAGTAAATTAATCATTAGAATCAGTCAATTAAAACTATTTGTTCAGTATTTCCTCCACTTCCTTCCTACTGGACTGAAATACAGCGGCCGCTCACTGCTGATCGTCAGTGCTGCCGCTAAATACACCAGACTCCTCTGTTAATTATTAAGACAGGCAATTCCCAGGCAATTGTTGGAGATTAACCCACGTTTTTAGGGTTAAACTGATCTACAGTTCGGCATTGTTCGGCTTGATTCTTGTGTTGGACGTCGCTTCCTGTGACGACACTCTGACCAATCAGTGGCCGGCAGCCTGGCAACGTGACGCATAGTATCGCCTTAGCTCACTAAAAAAATTACCTGGTACCAGGTACTCTTGCTAGTGGGAACGCAACCTAACCGTGCCGTGCCGAGGCGAGCCGGTGTCCACAGGGTTAAAACACAATGTGGCCACAAACAAAGCTGCAAATAAAAACATGTTTTTATCACTTCACAAAAACCCTGAGATAATATCAGTCGTGGAGTTCCATCACACTGTCATCGCAGATTCACAGTGATTGCATGAGTGACAGTGTGACAACTGCAGCTCGTCATGTCGGAAGGGAAATGAAGCATAATGACAGGGGATAAATAATTTAAAAAATAAAAATAAAAATATCTCGCATTATCTTTGTTACAAAGACAAATAACAATATTTTTTTTCTCTGTCAACTGCTTATACAAGAGATAAACATAGAATTAATGAAATTAAAACATTTTCAACTGGATGGATATTGATACACCACATTTTAAACATATACAAACCAACGTATCAAGAATCATAGCCGTATCAAACAAAACAGAACCGGTCCTGGATCACAAATCACTCTTGACTATTTAATAGTTCTTCCATATTTAAGCTACTGTGCAGAGGTTTGGGGCTAATAATTATATCAGTACAATACACCCACTACTCATTCTGCAAAAGAAAGTAATAAGGATGATTCATAAGGCAGGTTATGGTTATGCAGGTTATGTATTATTTTTACAGTCAAACTCACTAAAAGTCAAAGATCTCATAGACTTACACACCGCAACAATCTTCAAAAAACCAAACAATCTACGACCAGGAAATACTCATAATTTGTTTACTGTCAGGGAGAGGGGTTATAACATAAGGCAGAGATTTAATTTCAAAATTTTAAGGGTGCACACTACACTCGGAAGTTTTTGTTTATCTGAAACTGTGGAAGAGTTTTGATGGAGGAGCACAGGGAATGTTCAAACATAAATCAGTTCAAAGCGATGAGGGGTTTTTTGACGACGACTGTTGTCTGTGCTTTTTGTGGCAGCACAATTCAAAATGGAACAAAAATACATAGAAACAAAAACAGTAATGTAAGAGGAAGAGGGGAGATGTTAATAATTTATAGAGAAGGGGTGGGATTAAATAAATTGTCCTTTGGATACGTTCATGAAATCATTAGGTCTTTTTTCTCAGATTGCCTTTGATTATATATTATTATTATTATTTTTCTTGCTTATTTCATGTACATAATTATTATACATAATGTTTGCATGTTCAAAATAAACTACTACTTCTACTACTATTATTATTACTAAATCAGCCAGTACTAATGAGGACATACCAACATGGTATTGCTGCGCCTTCGTGGAACGAGTAGTGCAGCAGAAACCTATTTACAGACTTTCCCCAGCAACAAGAAATGCTATTTTTTGATTGGCTGATAGATTGCTAATTCAAGACAGCTGTATGAATGAACGCAGAACAATCTGCCTTCACGTCATCAATTTATAGATTACTAATTTGTGTGCGGTAAGTAGAGCTGTCAATCAATCAAAAAAAACAAACTAATTAATAACACAATTTTCTGTAATTAATCGCAAAAATAATCCTGAGTCTTAGAACATATATATATATATATATATATGTATATATATATATATATATATATATATATATACACATATATGTATATATACTGTATATATATACATGTGTATATAAATATATATATATGTATGTATATAAAATCGTGGCATGAATGTAGAATCAACACAAAATTTATATCTAAATTCATTTCTTTAAACGTGAAACACAGTTTCTCTCCTAATTATAACAAATTTGGCACAAATCATATTTAAATGTATTCACTGATTTAAAACATCCACATGGCTGCACTGAGCTGTTTTGTTCTAATTGATTGTTCTGTCATGAAATAAACATACATACACAAGGCTTTACGTTTAGAGCTCGATCCATATTGAATAATCCGCCTTCAAATGTCTGAACAATTCTACTTATTTAAGAATAATCCTGTCTCCTTTTGACTGCAGGACACACTGCACATCTCCTATGACTGACATTATCTCTATAATCAATGAATACCTTATTGTTATGAACTGTCACCGTAGTGAATATATTAATGTATAATATAAATGAAGGATCTTTTATCACGGCGGGGAGATAAAGCTCACAGTCTTCTGTGTGTGTGTGTGTGTGTGTGATGTGTTTCCATTGTGTTTTTTTTTCCACTTCTATTCTGTCATATTTGTTTTGTGTGATGCGAGGTGTTTAAAATGAAATGTTGTTTAGGACCCCCCCCCCCCCCCAACCCTCCAAAAAAATGAGTTGGCACATTCCTAACAAAGAATTAATTACAACATCAATATGGGGTGTATTGGTTCCCCTGCATTATGCTCTGTGAAAAGAAAATGATTCAGAAGAGCCTACTGCCTGACAAATTCTTCAATATATCAAAATCGGCCAGCCAATAGATGGATTAGGCTTTAAAAAGAGACTGAAATGAACTCATTAGGTCACAGACTATAGAGTAAAATGTGTTTTATTTGAGGTCATAAAGTGCATGACTGACACTATGACTATCAAGAGTGTTGATTTAAGTGATGAATGGAAAATTGAAATGAAAGATGTTCATCTGTTTATCACAGACAACTCCTCCTGTTGACCAACACACAGTAAGAGATTCACTCCTCTAAAAGCAAACAGGAAAACGTGCATTATTTCAAATCAAAGCAAAGTAAGCGCGGTCCTTAGATGCCTGTGACAGACTGTACGTATTGAGTCTTCATGAAGGACCAGTTGCACCTGACTGACTCCCTGTGCAGCTGCCAACCTAATGAGACTTGCTACAGAAAACAAGCTATTCTCCAGGGAAGCCTGCCTTATCCCAGCTGTCAATCACCATTATGGCTGTGATAAAAAGTGCAACAGCAGGTGCACGGGAGAGGCTCCACATCATTGCTAACACACATTTGACACCTGAACCACTTCAGAAATCCCATCAAAAAGTTGGCTGATTACTGCAGTGAAACATAAGAATATTAGAAAATGTGCAGGTGTCCCCAATAATCGAGAATTCCTCCAATGTGGATTTTGTCCACAGTGAGCACAGAGAGTGGGGTTTGTGGTAAACTGGACACAGGACAGTTTCAGGAGTGGGTGGAGCTTTCCTCAGCACTCTTTAAAAGGTCCAATGTGCGATACTTAAGCACCACGAGTTGTCAGAGGTGAGCAAAAATTGTCAGACCAAAATGAATGGGACTGTACGGAATATTAGGGCCATGTGAAAAAGAAAACATTTATAAAACAGCATGGATTCTGAGATTGAAGTAAAAATTCTGAGATTAGAGTAAGAATTCTGAGATTCGGGTAACAATTCTGCGAAAAAAAGTCACAATTCTGAGATTAAAGAAAGTCATACTTCTGAGATAAAAAAACATAATTCTGAGATTAAAATCAGTATTCTGAGATTAAAGTGATAATTCTGAGATTAGAGTAAAAATTAAGAATTAGACATTAAAGAAAAAGTCCTAATTCTGAGATTAAGGAAAAAGTCATAATTCTAAAATTAAAGTCCTAATTCTGACATTAAAGTCAGTATTCTGAGATTAGAGTAAGAATTCTGAGGAAAAAAGTCATAATTCTGAGGGAAAAAGTCAGAATTCTGAGATTAAATTGAGAATTCTGAGATTGAAGTTAGGAGAAAAAAATTTAACAAAAGAAAAAATAAATAAAACAACATGAATCCTGAGATTAAAGTCAGAGTTTTAGTTTTTTCTAATTTTAATCTCAGAATTCTGACTTTAATCTCAGAATGGCCCAAATACCCTTCCATATGATTGTGCCAGCTAACAGATTAAGCTATTATGCCTGTTCTAGCTCGTCACCAGTGAAAACAAAACTGCAGTAAGTTTCCAGTCACCAGTTCTTTTGTTGTGTTCGTTTTGTTTCCACAGATATTCCAAAATGTTTTCAGTAAAGAATAATAATAAAAACAAACATCATATCGGAGGAATAATATTTTACAGACAGCCTATTAATATTAATCAGATATGTTTACAGAGAGAGTGACAGAAAATCTGTAAGGGGAGAAGAGGCGAGGGGGGAGGGAGCTCAGGTGCCCCTTCTAAACATCCATTACACAGCACAGAGAGGACGCAGCTGACAAGGACGGATCATTTGTGTGTGTGCAGGGGCACCTGGGTATGTGTTTTGGAATTAGATAACAAACTGAGATGCATAATTGGTGCTTAACCATTTAAAAGGATACCTCAGATTTGAAGTGTGGTCGTATGAGATACTGAAACATAGACAGATCTGTCCCTGAGGTGCGCGTCCACAGCACTGAGAGCCAGCGTGAGAGACAGAGGCTCACTGTCAGTGAAAAGATGGCAGCCGCTGGGGACATAAACTGATTTTGCCACTTATGGTGCTTTTTAACGCATGTTTTCAGGATTTTTAAGTCTTTTTCGCTGATCTATAGTTCGGTATTGTTTGGTTTGATTTCTGTGTCAAACATCACACTCATGACTCCTCCAGTGATGACACCCTCTGCCAATCAGTGGCCGGCAATCTGTCAATGTCACATTTTAGTATCGGCTCAGCTCGCCAGAGCAGGTACGAATAAAGCACAGGTAACATCTATCATACTATCGCTAATGGAACAAGCAAATAAAAAAAAAATTAGTAGAGAGTTGTACTAGAACTGTATCGTGGGAAAGCGTCATTACAGTTGAGGGTGGTTGTATGAGGTACTGACATTGCCAAGTACGTCGCCATGTGTGCCGCCGTCGCCATGACCAAGCTTCAAACACAGATGCTCTTTCTCACTAAAAGCATTACGATACCAGCAGGAACACAAGGGGAAATGATTTTTTTGCCACTTAACAAAAAGCTCACCTAAAAAAAAATAAATCAATGCCTGCTAAAGTCTGTGATATCTTAAGAATATGCTCTCTGTTTTATTTCACCGTTACACGTCCAACATTGCTCACTCTCCCACACTATAAGGTCCATTGCGATACCATAAAAGACGGGGAGATATGTATATGTGTGTGTTTTCCCTGCGCCCAACTGCAAAGGTCATTTAGCCTTTTCTATACAGAAATTAACATAATATTTTGCAGTAGATGTCAATATAAATGCACTTCAATGAGCAAAATAAACAAATGTATACAAAAAAAAACAAAAAAACAACAACACCAGCATAGAAGTCAAGGATGTAGCCACTTATTTAGCTACTGCTGCAGTCATTAATCACATCGGCAGCTCTTGGTGTGTCTGCCGATATCTGACAATACATTTTAAAGCCAATATCTGCTGATACTGATATTATGCCGATGACAAATTTAGTTTTTGCTGATGCAGCCAGTTTGAAGAGCATCGTGACTGAAGCTTGAGAAAACCGGATGTTTAACCCTTAGTGCTCACGCGGCACGGTTCTGTGCCGCAGTTGCACCCATGGTAAATTGCCATGGGAATAATACACCTGGGGGTATTTAGGTCACATCTTCATCTTCTGATGGGTTGTCACATTTTTAGTAGTGATATAAAGTAGCAATAATTGTGTAGAAGTCATAAAATAGCTTTTATTTTAATTTATTAATATGGCACGTTCTTATAGCCTCACTATATACTGTACGTTTTAACATAGTAATGGAAAAAAGCAGCTGAAATACTCTGTGTTCTAGGGGTTAAATAATTAAACTTTTAAATATAGTTTATTAACATATAGTGTTGTTTTTAAGTATTATTATTATGAATAATAATATTTACATGTTGTCAAGTTCATCCTGTGGTGGCTCTCGTCAGCCGACTTCATCTGAACATGCATCTTTTTGGCCACCAGCACAGTTTCCACAATGCATCATTACAGCTCAGCATCCCCATTCCCTTCCATCCAGCAGCACCATTGCTTCCATATCTCTCCGCTTCCATTGCTCTATCGAGCCGTCCCCCCCCTCTGTGATGCCCCCTCTCCCCCAGCTCCTGACATCATTTCATCTCTCTCCCCCGTAGCCTATCTCACCACCTCTTTCTCTCCCTGACAGTCCCATGCCATCGTGCGCTCCTCTCTCTGGACGAGCCAGATAAGCAGGTAATTCATCATTGCAGTGAAGGGTACACACACACACACACACACACACATACATTTACAAACACACACACACACACACACCTGGTGACTCTTATCAGTGCCTCACAAGGATTGGGCCGAGCTCATGCCGGGTCTCTGTCTGAAAGTGACCCGCAGCCTTCCAGCACCAAATTACCATGACAAAATTCAAATTATCCCCAACGAATGACAAGAGACAAATTAATATATTTCCCATCATCCCTCTGTGCCCGCACTCACAGCCCTCAATTTGTGCTTCTATTATTGGGAGGAGAGAAAGAATGGTTTAACCAAACCAAGGGTGTGTAAGGAAGGCCTTTATAAATGCAAATTACCCTGGCTGCCTCTCTGAGAACAATGGCGGAAAAAATAGCAGGTTGGCCTGTTTAAAGTGATACTTCTTCCACTTCATTTTTCCCTTTCTGCTGCCTCTTTTTTTTTTTTATTTACAATGCCCCAAAAAAGCCTGGGAACAGCAAATTCAATTCAAGCCGCACAATAAAACACAATTATGCGGAAATGTGGCATATTTCGGCTGACAGATTCATAAAAGTGTCGCTGGCATAATTGAGTCAAAGAATGAAAAGGAAATGATGATGAAGATGGTGATGATGATTGTGCCCGGGTGGAGGAGCGATTGTGTAAAAAGGAGAGGAAGCTGCCATTTCTCTGCCCGCCTTGTAGTGCATTCAGCTTCATAAAGCCCTTACAGACACAAGATGTTCAACACTTCAACGCGCAATTTAGAATTCTTTTCACAGCGGAGAAACACATCAACCTTGCACCTGCGAGTCTTTCAGCAGCAAACGTCACAATTAACGTGCTCAAAGCATAGTTCAGTGAAAAACAGTTCACGGCTATTTTAAGGTACAAAACAGTCAGAAGACAGTAGTAAATGGGCGAATAACGTGTGTACTATGCATGAGCGTCTCAAGCAAAAGTCCTATTCAACCGTCGCCATCACACACACACACACACCCCTCCCTGCCACCGTACACAGGCCAATAACATTTATTATCTCTTCTATCTATTCCACACGTTGACTCTCAGATGCAGCAGCGTGTGCTTTCTCCGAACTAAATTCACCGCCGTCTTCATGAGGGAGGAAAATGATTGTTAATGCTGCAGCCAAACTTTCACAACAGACTTTAAATTGCACTTCTAATTCAGACATAATTTGGTCAGAAGGATATTTTCCCCCTCCAAGAAAACAACAACAACAACAAACTACAGCACAGAGCAAAGCAGGTGTAAATGGTAAACTTAAGCATTACATTTCAGAGTTCTTGTTGTTTATATTATGCTATTATTTTACTCATCCGGCCGGCTTGTGAACAGTCAGTATGTGGCCCCCGACTTAAAATGAGTTTGACACTCCTGGCTTCGAGGATTAGCTTTAAGATGCATTCAAGAAACCTTGTAAATGTCATCACGTCTGCAAACACACATGCAGCCCACCAACTAAACCACCTTGCGGTCATAGATGCTTTACAAATGTCATTGGAGAGGAAAGAAAAAAAGGAACATTGCAATTATAGAACATTGTTTTTGTTTTTTTAGTCTTTTTATGATCACAAATAGTCACTGATCAACGTTATATGATCAAACTAAAAATGTACTATTTATCCCTATATTCATACACTCTATTACGCACACATTGTATCTGCTCTTGTTCAAAATTAAGCAGTTAATATAATGAAAATAGAAACTGTTTCCTGTGTTTGGGAGTATACGACAGCCGCACACAGCTGTGACACACTGCAGAAGATTACACCAAAAAACAAAAGCCTGACTGTATTTGAGCATAGATCTATTTCAGTGGTAAATGGAGGGTGAGTGGATAATTTGGGCTGAGAACTTTAGTTGCACAGCAGGCAACAACAAAGGCTGATCTGCAGGGGGCTAATACACTGCGGGCACTCTGTCAGTCACACACAGCCACACAGACTCTTGGAAAGAGCCAAGCTTTACACTTATTGTATTTCTTAAAATAAAAGGCAATAAACTGTCACCATGAGAAGTGATGAAGAGACAAAGAAAATATAATACTGTGTTTCTCATTTTCCACCAGTTCTCTCTTTTTGCAGTTTCTTTCTTGTCGAGGTAGGATCTTAATCATAACACGCAGACTGTCTCAAGACAGCTTTGGTATCTGATAAGTACTAATTGACTATTTTTATTCCTGTGACACAGTTTTCTATGGGAAGTGAGAACCAGGTTGACGCTGTCAAATGTCACCCCTGACATACAACATAGTCTTATCAGTCCTGGGGCACAATCACTGGGTGAGATTTGTGTCTAACTAAGTACACTTTACAGGACACACTCTGATAGAGATGGTGTTTTGAAGGCAGGATTTTTGATGATAGCTGAAAGCTCAGTCAGAGAGAGAGCCCTGCTGCTGCTGCCGCTGCTGTGGAGCCAAAGTAAAATTGTGAGCTGAGAGCAAGCACGGCATTTACCGTACCTGCTCTGTAATAACAACAATCTGAAGACGACACTGAGTCTGCAAAAGTGTGTCAGGGATTTGTCAAGAGGTGTGAGGTATGACGTAAAAAGGAAATACAATCTTAAAACCGGGTTCTACATTTTACATACAGAATATACAACACTCTATATTGTACCCGAGGAAACATGCACTGAAATGTTCTATTATCATCCCTAGCTTCTGACATCAGAAGGTTTACCAAAGATTAACAATTCTAGCCATCATATTAAAGAGGTTAATGCAATATATTATATTTATTCAATAATTTAGTGAAACCCTCAATAGATGTTAAAACGGATGTTATTTTAGACTCAGTAATTTAAAAAAAAAGAAGAAGCATGTATTGGTAACAGGAAAAAGACCAACTTTGATAATATTTGGTAAAAAAAAAACATGCTGTGGAAGTCTGGCCTCATCACTAAACCTGGTGAGTCACGCAGCAGACTAATAACTATGACACAGCTTATCAAGTCCCTGAAAAACCCCTGATTTAAATGTGCACGCAGGAAATCTGAATCAGTCTCTAAAACTGACAAGGGCAACAATGTCAAACGATAAACAAAACCTTTAGGTCGCATGTTGTACTATAATTTTCCCTCCTATCATGGCTAATTGTTAGTTTGCTGATAAAAAACAGTGTGGTGTGTGGAGTGATGAAACGCTGCGACGTGAGTAAATTAGCCGACACACTTGAGCTCTGCTGTCTGCGGTGTTGCCAAGTTTTTATTTTCCAAAGAAAGAAGCTAAAGCCAACCGGAAAAGCTGCTAGATATCACAGGAACATGTCATATGCTAATTTAGTCCATGCAACGTCTACTGTCATTAACAGTTTTGAAAGTTAAAAAAAAGATTGAAAAGCAACACACACAAGGTTACAAGTCCACTTGAACACACACGTGCAGATAAAAACTGAATGAACGTTGTGTTGGCCTGCAGGTGACTGTGAGGTAATTCATTCAGAGCAGAGAACTGATGTCATTACAGGCTTCATAAAAAGATGCGCCTGCAGCAAATACTTGTAACTCAAGTCCATTCTGCTTTATACATGCACCCACAGGAGCGACTGAGAGAATTCCAAGGTAACTGATACTTCATGAGTATATCTGATGGCTTTTATCACCACCAGCTATTATTAAATTGTTAAAATAAAACTATTAATGTCTTCTGGGGTGTAAATATAGTAACAGTAGTTGACTCTGGTCATAATTAAACCATCATCTTTAAGCCAAACATGGAGTGGAATGCAGGAAACCCCAAAGAAGAGCGGACTGAGGTGATGGCGGCGAAAGCAGTGATGTGAGAAAGTGCTGATTTGGCAAGAAAAGACTGAGGAAGATGCATTATTTAAAGAGTGTCTGTGATTGGACTGTGACTGATGACAGCTGGGGCATATTAAGATGACCATGTCCTGCTTCATATACAGTGACAGCATCCTCAACTCCAAAGAAGCCTCTTGAATTGAAATGTGGCTGTTCCTTGGTGCATATTTATCTGCTGCAGCCAGATGCTGTGTATTTATTTTATACAACTGACTAGTTAGTATCACGTACGTGTGCATGTGTGTCTGTGTGTTTACTACGGAGCCCCAGATATGACATGGGGGAAAAAAACTAATTAGTGGCCATGAAATACTAATTTGTGGGTTTACAGATTCAAACTTAATAACCTTTTAACGAAACATTGTTGAAACACATGCAAGACATATTGTAAATCATAACGTAGTAGGCAACAAGCTAGAACTTAATTTTCATTAAAAAGAACAGGAAGTGCACTCCTCAGTCGGTGCGTTTACATGCATGGTAAAAGTCTGATTTTAGTCGGACTTAGACAATTAATCAGTTTTCTAAATATCATGGAAACACGTTAGTCCAACTACAATAAAGCTTAGTCTTAGTCGGACTAATATACCTGGATAATGCGATTCATAGTCCAATTACTCCTGCATGTATACGTTTAGTTTGACTGGACATGCAGCAAAATTTCGATAACGATTCCTTGCAATGCCAGTCTTTGAGAAATCCTTTAACTTCTTCCCAACCTAACATAAAAGTCAATCAATCTATCTCTGTCCATCGTGCAGCTTTAGCCCTCTTGCACCATCTGCATTTACAGAAATATTTATCAGAGAGAACCTTTGCTGAATGATGATACTGTACATGTAAGGTTTGTGTAACTAATGTGAAAATTACATGATATGACAGGGTTTTTTTCTGTTTTATTCACCCACATTTAGCTGAAATGTCTTGTTAACAGTGACATTAATGAGACTGCTGAAGGCTCTTGAACACACAACTGTGAACCTTAGGTCCTATTGTTTTAAAAGGAACACTGTGTGAAAAAGCACAAATTACAAAAAGATTGTATACTGAGTGACCTCACACACTCCAGCCTAGGGGACACACTCCTTATAAAATCAGAAACTGATAATGAGTTTCCAGTCAGATTAGACTGGTAAGATTTTGCTTAAAGCACAAAAAATCACAAAGAAAGGTAATAACACAAAATTGCCTGTTTTTCCCCAAAACTGCTGGACAAGTGACACAATGGAATTTTGTAAGCAAAAGGGATCATAAAAAGAACCAACATATTACATATGCCTAGCCCTTTGTGGCATTTGGTTAGACTGTACTTAGCCCTTCAAGGCATTAGTCTAGTGTGTAAATATGCCTAGCCCTTCATGGCATTAGCCTAGCCTGTGCATGTGCCCAGATCTTTGAGCCATAAGCTGAGCCTGTACATGTGCCTAGCTCTTCGAGGCATTAGTTTAGCCTGTACACATGCTTAGCTCTTTGAGGCATTAGCCTAGCCTGTGCCTAGCTCATCAATGCATTAGCCTAGCCCTTCAAGACATTAGCCTAGCATGTGCATGTGCCTAGCTCTTTGATGCATTAGCTTAGCTTGTGTATGTGCCTAGCCCTTTGAGGTATTAGCCCAGCATGTGCATGTGCCTAGCCCTTCGAGGTATTAGCCTAGCATGTGCCTAGCTCTCCGATGCATTAGCTTAGCTTGTGTATGTGCTTAGCCCTTCAATACAGTAGCCTAGCATGTGTCTAGCCCTTCGAGGCATTAGCCTAGCCTATGCATGCAAGACACACATAAAGTGTATACAAGAAGAAGGGGGATTACTTTGTATCCTAATAGTGGATATAGTCTATGACTATTAGCACAATTAGCATTGTGTTGTAACTCTAATTCTTTTATCCTTAATGGCACAAGTATATAACAAGTATGTGGCAGTGGTATATTTTCTCTGTTCCACTGTACTAACAGAAAAAAAAAACATGCTGAGACTTTTTAAATCCAAAGTGAAGAACAACAGGTGTTTAAGATACAGATAAAAGAACAGGTAGTGGCTGGACGTGTATTATGCTTGGTCTCGCTCTTTTCAAACACACTGTGACATTGCTAGATGGAGCTGTCACTCAGAGCTGACTCCTGCTGATCAACAAGGTTGTTAAATGAAGCCACTTTCTGCTACACTGAATCTCAACTGCTCATTTGAGAGGGAACATGATTGGAGGTCGCTGTGGTACAGAACATTTGGAAACAAGATTAAAAACTCCAGCTTTGCTAGTTCCCACAGCAGGTGGAAATATTCATTACATAATAATGGTCAATCAAATTGGATATTGGAATTAAGCTTTAAAAGCCTCACTGTACATTATATTTCAATATCAAGGGTAGTGAAATAAAATCCTCAGACATCTGGATAGAGAACATGTTATGTTAAAGTGCAAAACACAGTATATTTAAATACCTGCAACATACTTTCAAATCAAAGAAAGATACTTTTTTTTAATTTTTAAATTTAATTGAGGGGGCTATTATATCATCAACTTAAAAACTTTTCTTAGGACAGGTGAAAAATAAAACAGGCCACATAGAAACTAAAATCTAATACTTCATTATTCCCCTATCCTAGAATTAGGAGTAGTGGGCAGCCACACTGAGTAGTGCCCGGGGAGCAACGGGGATTGGGTACCTTGCTCAGGGGTACCCCAGCCCTTTTGACCTGGTGGGGACTTGAACCGGTGACCCTCCAGTTACAAGCCAAGTTCCCTTTCCACTTGGCCACAGGCTGTCACGAAAATGTGGTCATTGTCAATGACCCGATCTATTCAACTCCAAAGTTCGACTCCTGCAGTCTGATAAATTAAACTTGATGTGAATGTGATGTCAGAGTTTGAGTTTCTGGACACAAAGAGTGGTGCGATACAAAGATTTTGAGAATCGTGCCGCTCGATGGTTTCTCCACACAGACCTAAACTGGTTTGGATGACAGTTTGATAAACGAGAGTTGGTGTTTTTTTGATGATCCTTCTGTCTCACACCTCAGCTCTCCAGTCTCTCATTGTAATTACTTTTACAACTGTTTAGGCTATTTTGGGCTTTGGCAGGTACCCAGGTTCAATACATGACCTCAGTCCAACCATGTAGGCTGTAAGGAGTAGTTACCTTTAAGTCATGTGGTTCTGGTAGTGTAACAACTCCCTATGTTGTGTTTGTTTCATACTTTTCAGATTAAATTGTATATCATACCTCAATATTTTTAGATATATCGAGAAACATGAGGGAGTAATTCTCCCCAAAAAGCTTTGGTGTGCAGACAGAGAGGATATATGCGTCATATATAGTTGCATATGAACTAGTATGTAGACCCAGGCTAATACATTCAGGTGTCAATGTTCAGCAAAGCCTCCTTGGCTCTGAATGTCAGATTTTTTGTGTAAATGAATATTGATGAGAGGTTCATGCGATCGGACAACTTGTCGAGTCCAAGTATACATGCGGAGGAGAAAATCGATTTATAGGCCATCTACGTCTGACTCCACCTCTGGCGCTGCATCTCTCTATAAGCTAGTGCGCATTGAATCAGTTTCCTGTTGACCTTTATCACAGAAAAACAGCTAGCGGTGAGATGGACGGTGAGATGGATTATGCTGTGGTCTGTATGTTTCGTACCTGCTGTACATGTTAATCGTGATACAAATTAGATCAAGCATGGCTCTTGTGGTTGCTGTGTTGTCCAAATAAAGACGCCGCCACTGTAGAGAGCTTCTGGGTCAATCTGGGAGGACATTTTGGTGCATGCACAGAACGCCAAGTGCGACTCCAGTCCGACTAAGCATATACATGCAGGACTAATCGGACTATGAACCACATTATCCAGGTCTGTTAATCTGACTGAGACTAGCTCCATTTTAGTCAGACTAATGTGTTTACATGACATTAAGAAAACCGATTATTGTCTTCGTCTGACTAAAATTGGACTTGTAACAGGCATGTAAACGCACTGACTGACAGTGGATTCAGCTCAGCCGATAAAACACACACTTTGGGCACATACTTTTTTTTCCCTTTTGGTTTCTCCCTCTCTAGGGATACATTTTTGTGCCAGATGCCCTTCCTGATGCAACCCCTCCCATTCATCCAGGCTTGGGACTGGCAAAAAGAGTACACTGCATGTGGCCCCCCTGTGGCTGGGGTCAGTTTAGAATGTCCAATTAACAATGTGCAATAGGGATTGGGTACCTTGCTCAGGGACACCCCGGGCTTGACCTGGCAGGACTCAACCCATTGGTCATTGGTCTACATCAGACTTGACACAATACTCTCCTCAACTGTGTTGTGTGCTCACTTAATTAAGTAGATGTGAGGTAATAATGTCTGAGATACCAGGTTTCAAATGTGAAACAAAATGAGTCAAATAGAATAAAGAAAACGTCTCATATAACCTCAGACACCTCAGAGATTACCATTTCATTCTCAATCTGAGTAAAACTCTTTTTTGCTGCTGGATTTGCCATCGTTCTTCAGACAGCAGGTGTATTCATTTCTTGGAGGAACCAAGGTGGGTGTGCATATACATGTATTTTCTGTGTACAAAATAATGCCTTTAGTTGGTAACTTAAATGCCTCACAATGATAACAGGGAACTAAATAAATCATCAGTAAGGCATGAAATAAAAATGCACACACATTTCTGCAGATATGTGTGACAGTGAACTGAAGGTCTGTTGCTGTCAGAACTGCAACACACAACTAGAACAGCAGCATTGGTGATGCAAGTTAGGGTCAAAGGAAACACCCAGCAGCAGCAAGCACTTCCTGTTTCTATGAACTTTGGGATGAAGCTGACCTTCAGCAGCTGCTCTGTCAGACTTTTCACTTACTTATTATACTGTATAATTGACCCGAGATCCTGCAAGGGCTTAAGGGTAATTAACTGCCAAAACACACCGAAGGAAAAGGGGCATCAAGTGTTTGTCCAGGGGAACATGACTCAAGCAACAAAAACACAAACGAATTAGTGGTTAGCATACAAATCAGTCCTGAGGCAGGAGACTGTGACAGACAAAAGACACTGAATCTGAGGTCGCCGCAGCCGATTTTCACCAGAAACGCATTGCCAAGAATAACACAGCAGCACACAGAGAATCAGCGTGCTCTAACACTCTCAGAAATAATCTATTCTTCATACCAAAGAGTGAACATTGTACATGTGAAAGTCTTTTTCCCCCAAGTCTAATGCAGCGCACAAAGATACTAATGCATGAAGATTAAGTGATTAGATTTCACTGGTCAAAAGTAAAGGTCATTTTCAGTTGCACAGTTTGTGTGTGATTTTTTCCGACAGCATCCTTACTGTGCTTCTACAGTTTGTATGTTTCAGCCCTTGTTGTAACCATGGCAACAGGTGATCTGATTTTCTGTTTTCGGTTTTTCATGCTTCCACACCTGGTGTCAGCCAGTGGCCGGAGACATTTGGATTTTCAGATCATCCATCCATCCGTCTGTCCAATTTGTCCAAAACTGTCGAATTTCTTCCGATTTGGTACAAATGTTCAGTTGGTGGAAGCTGATTAGAATTTGGGGGTCAAAGGTCAAGGTGACCCAGTGTTGTACAAATACTTTGTTACTGTACAAAATTCACATTTATTTATTTCTAGCAACTTCTTCTTTAACTCCAATACATTTACCATAACTATTTTCCGTAACTAGCAAATCAAATCTGAGGAAGGAGAAGAGTTGTGCGTTATGTCACTTTACTGACTCTATCATGGAGGACTGGTCTCACGCCCAAGATGGCGCCAAACAACTTAATGGATACTTGCAAGCTCGTCTACCTGCCTCAGCGGCCTGTGAAAGGCTCTTCAGCATCGCAGGACTTGTCTTCAGCCCAAGAAGAGTGAGACTAAATTCCTGCAACTTTGAAAACCAACTTCTTCTGAAAATGAACTGACACTGACAGCGAATACATTGCCCTCATGCCAGTTGAAGGATAGGTGGAGTTTGTTCATATAACTCACAGACAGGTGGACAGCACTACAAGAGGAAGCTGGTTTGAATTTAATTTAGTTTTTTAACATTGAACAAGCTCAAGCCTCTTTCTCTTATGCCTGGATATTATGCCTCTACTGCAAGCACGCTACCATAAAGTTCATTATGAACATTTTAACTCCTCACTTTTTACTTCTAAAACTTAAACTAATTTCATATCAAAACATTTTTGACACTTAAGGAAAATACATATCATATACTTTAAGACTTTTACTCAAGTACCATTGTAAAAGGTGACTTTAACTTCTAGTAAGACACTTTTACTCAAGTATCCCCTTTAGGTACTTTATACAGACTGACAGAATTTTATATCTCAAGAAGACTCCTCCAGGGAATCCTTTCAAATGTGGTACAAACATTTACTTGTACTAAAAGTGTCATGATGATGCCATGATGCTGATTAAAACCAGTGGCACCCAAAAATGTGTCTGTCAGTTTGATATTGTGAACTAAAAACAATGCAATGATCAAAATGATCTGGCAGGTCAGATTATTGCTGATGGGCCGCCAGTTGCCGACCACCGATGTTGTGAATAAATATCCTAACGTCTGTTCAGACCAGTGAAAGCAAACCCTGCTCCATCTGCTGCAGCTGCTCGTTTCTGAACAGCTTCACTGGTGAGGGTTTTAATTTCATGTCGGCATTGTGAGACCTTCTCCAAAACAAATGATTCCACATTGTGACAGAAAGCCTTACATGAGCCCTCTCTGTTCCCTCGAGGGAAAACAGCACATGGATTAACCTTTGTTTAGAGACAGACTCGTCTCTGTGACTGTGTGTGTGAGAATTCTTGTGTAACCCATGGGCACATGCCCCAGAGTTAAGACAGGCACAGTAAGAGAGTCCCAGATTTAACATGTTCAGAGCATAAAAAACACACATTTATATACATGGCATGAAAGCCCCAGAGTAAATGTAATTGGTTAAGGGGTAGGCCTTTAGGGAACGATGAACAAGTGAGCGTGTGTGTGTTTTTGTATTTGTTCTGCAGCCACAAGCTACATGAGTAAACCCAGTGGTAACATTCAAGTCACTAAAATAGCCCTACTCATTTGTAAACAGTGGGTTATCCAGCTACAGGGTATTTTGGTCTGTTTGGGAGCAAATCCAAACTCTGAACTCTCTACTATGAAGCCTAATTTCCACTTAGTTGTGCAAGACTTTCAACTGGTTTGAGCAACAGAAACGGACACAAGGAAAGTGTCGCTCACCACTTTCTTTTGTGCCATATTTTCTCACTGTTGCACAAACATATTATCTTCCATGGCTCGTTTGATTGGTTCAGTAGGCAAGCTGAACCTATTAAAATAAGGAAATGAGGGCTTAATGTGTTAGCAGTCTACTGTAAAGAGCTAAAACAAAGCTGATTCTTGTTAATCATTTCAAGCAGTCTGTAAAGCGCTTCTAGGCTGTATATTTTGAACTTGCACAGGTTTTTAAGTTTGCCCAATTAGTCTGTAAATCATTTTCAATAATCAATGACATTAATACTCATTAACGACATGACTTACTTCTTCCTCCATAATGCATTGTGAACCCGAGCACCCACTTTCCATTATGTCAGCAATCCCCGACTGCCACACTGTGTTGACTCTTCCCCACAGAGAACCTTCATTAACATTCCAGTAGCAGGAGTACCTTGCTGTTCATTGACCTACTAGCCAGTGCGTTCTTCATCTCTTTTCCTCGTGCACTCGACTCCGACAGGGGGAAAACTCAGTGATGCTCCGGTCATTTGCATAAATCTGAGAGCAGTATAAGTCAGTGAAGAGCATACATGGAGCTCAGCACTGCTGCATTTGTGAACCTCCACTCCCCCAAAATCTTCAGTACATCATTCACACACCAGTCTTTTTTAACACAGTGGCTTCTAATTTAACAGACATTATCTTCTAGTTGGGACTAGAAGATAATGAGCGGGTTCCACTACAATAAATGCAAGAATCGTCCGTCTTACTGTAAATCGCATCACTGCCCAGCAGGCTTCAAACTTGGTAGATGACAAACGAGAGCACCAGTGTGTGCAGCACTGACTTCGACATGGTTTGGATCAGAAATGCAAGAGTTATAATGCAGAGGCCGCGGCTTCCGTCTCGTCTTAAAACAGACACATACTGAACAGCTACGGCTCTAGTTTTTATAAGTCATCAGAGCCTTGTTGATTTACTGTATGTTATGAACCTAATGATACACAACGTCCCGTATCTCCGTGGGGAGGCTTGCTACTCAAACAATATTAAGAGGCTTGTAATTATACACAGATTACCTTGATTCATTATTCGAGCCTCGGAGAAGCAGAGGGGGATGCACGCCTCCCATTTTCTGTCTGCAGCTGTCGTATTTCACATATAATAATAATAAAAAAAGATACACTTCATTTGTAAATATCAAGAGCACTATCGCCTGAAAAAAACCCCACATTGTTTGCTTTGATTATGGCTGTTCTCATGGAGCTGATGACACTCATCTCTGCTTGTCTGCCATTACCACCATACTGTACCCAGAAACACAGTCTGGATGCTGGTTTTGAGTGCTGCTCACTGTAGAAAGAGTAGTTCAGCAGCTCAGCCTGTGTTAGTGGGGAAAAAAAAGCGGCAAAAATCTTTTTGTTGTTGACAGACAAAGCGTCAGGATTGGGAAATGTTTCATTAGTTTGATTTGTGAAAAAAGAAATCAGTGACGTGAGTTATAGTTCAAGCTAAATGCATGCATCGTAATGTCATTCAATCAAAAATAATCACAAGAGACCTAGTTTGATGACGTCAGGTAGCAGCATGGAATAATGGGATTTGTTGTCTGTCTTTGTTTGGATTCCCTGCGAGTTTGCACTTTACAGGGGAACTTCAGTCCAGCGGCAGAACAAGAGTAGTTGAGCATCCCTTTGTGACAAACACACTAAATAAAATGAAAAAAAAGAAAAGAAAACATCCTTGAGTGTTTTGCTTTGAAAGTTAAAGATCCCATAGCCCGGAAGTGCCAATTAACGCCGCATTTTTGTGTGTATCTGCATCATTACCTCGTTTATGAAGCCCTAAAAGTCCATAACAAGAGCGCAGGGTTTGATTGTTTTCCTGAGCTCTACGAAGCGGAATGGCACTTCCGTTGACTAGTTACGTCACTGGCGAATTTCACCACTCCTCTAAACAGCAGCGCCTCCTAGTCCGGGCACTAGAGTCCGGGCACATCCGGTGACGTACTTTCAACCGTAGAAGAAGATGAAGAACTACTCTCGTTGTAGCTGTAGCCGTACTTCATGAAATGCCAGACCCCGTATATACAGGAAATATGCTGTGTCCAAATTCAAACGCAGTTTCCCCTACACTCAGTCAACAATATTCAGTCCTTCCCTCTCCGCTCCGCTCTTACTACACACACAGAACAAGACTGAGCAGGTGGAGTGAAAGTTATTTGAGTAAATGGTGCATTAAATGCTTCTTAAAACTAAAGGACTGAACTCATTGTAAAACCCATCACTAAGTATCAGTGTTTGTGCTGCTGCTGCTCGACATGAACCCGGCGAACGGTGCTGTGCTGCAGCAGGGGCTGCGTCTGTGAAACACCACTGTTGCGGGGACATCGTGGGGTGTTTCCATGCAAACAATGACACTTTAACCAGTCTGAGCACTCGGAAAGGAAATCCTCCTCCTGGCTTTCACAGATATTTGATATAACAGTGATTAAAAATGTAAACCTACAATAACTGAGTTATAAATGGACATTCACGTAAGACGCGTTACCGTGAGCAGACTTGACTGGCGTTAAACAACGTTTAAAGATGGTCTGTGTCTAACACAGTTGACGCTATCAGAGCCACGCGGCTGATTTAATAGAGGACGGTCCCCCGGATGTTTCATTTTCTCCTCCGCTCGACGTTCTCCACTGACACTAACGCATTAATTGCTTGGCTTCCGTTTCGTTTCCATCGCCCCTATCGCTGCGCGTCATTCATATTGTGATAGTTAATTAGACAGTGCTAGTGCCGCGTTCATGAATGTAGAATCTATTTAGAGAGAATAAATACCCACATTTAATGTACCGAAATATTAAGGTTTACGCCCCCAAACCCAACCGAGGCTTGGGTATAGAATGGTTCAGTTTTCCTGGGTATCAATATTGACTTTGACATTCTAGCATCGCGACAGCCTGAATAACTTACTGGCATGCATGCTCAACAGTGACACCTAGTGGCTCACAAGTACTTAAACAGTCAGGTTGAGTGTACATGGACTGTTATTTACAGCAGCCTCGAGACTTGAGAGTGGAGTGAGACAATAAGGCTTTAGTTCATTTGCTTAATTTACTTCCTTTTACTGAACTTTGTTTCCATTCTATTCACCGCTCTTATCCTCAGACTAATTCTCATCTGTTTTCACAGTGTTTAACAGTCATTACATGTTTAATCTTCATTGTGTTTAACGAACAAAAATAACACGAGTAGAGAGGGAGCGGGCGCGCTGTTGTGTGTGTGTGTGTGTGTGTGTGTGCGTGTGTGAGCGCAGAAGACATGCAATGCTAAAGGCCAGTCTCATGACAGCTGTAATCCTGCGGACTGGAGAGCAGTTGTCTCTCCTCTTTCATCCTTCACTAACTTCTTCTCATTTGTTCCCTCTCATCTCCACAGAGAGCTGGGGCAGAGAAAATGGAAAGCTGAGGCACTCGAATATTCCAGCCCAGTTAAAACTATTTCACATCCCTCTTGCCGCGGCCATGTTTCTCCAGCAGCCATAACAGACAAGGGGTTGCATTTTACACCTCGAAGCGTACTACACAAAGGATACCTGGTACGCGAAGGCCGCCTACGTTCCCCTGACATGCTTGGGAAAGGCAGAGGTGAGCGGATACGTCCTTAATCTGTAGTGCCACCATTAGTTTGTGTCGCGAAACAAAATGACGTCACTGCAGTTCCATGCAGCCATGCTATGACGACCCCGCCCACATTGGGGAGGTACTATAGTCATGGAAAGCGAGGACGTGACTGATACCAAACCGAGTAGAGTAGAGCCGAGTTGTACTTGAGCTGTATCATGGAAAAGTATTATACAGCCATAATATACTGGTGGATGACCTGTACAGGCGTTAGAGAAAATAAGAGAATGGATGAATTTAGTTCAAACCAAGCTCCATACAATAAAACCTTTCACGGTTAATTGAGTTACACAATCAGATGCATAGTCTTTGTGCGAGGCAGCTTTAAACGTCATTAGAGCTGAAACAATGAATTGACAACTCTCTTGATAATCGATTAATCGGTTCAAAGCTTTTTTCATGATTAAAACAAGATTTCTGATTGTTTAAGCTTCTTAAATATGAGTATTTACCGTAGTTAATCATTTTGGTTTGGGGACAAAACAAGACATTTCCAGGTTTGACGACCACCAATCAACATTTTTTAAGGTTTTCTGATATTTTATGGCCCAAACGATTAATCGATTAATCCAGAAAATAATCGGCAGATTAATTGATGACGAAAATAGTCGTTAGTTGCAGCTCTAAATGTCATTGACACTCCTATGTTGCCGCAGCATCACAGCAGTAGGGCGCGCACAGCAGCAATGACCTCATCAAACCTGCTGTGAACCTTTAAACCCTCGTGGGCCCTCGAACACAAACACAAAAACAAGCCAGAGGCCAAATGAGGGAATCACCCAGAAAAGGTCTTACCTTGCCAAACTGTTCAAAATACTGCTTCACATCTTCAATTACTGTGTTGGCCGATAATCCTCCGACAAATATTTTCTTTGTTCTTGTGACCATCTGGAGGGAGGAAACGACACAGACAGAAAGAGACGCGTTACACAACAACCAGAGAATCATTACACATCGTCTCAGCTCTGCGCCATCATAGATGATGCTGTGTGTGTGTGTGTGTGTGTGTGTGTGTGAGTTTGTGTTGTCTGTTCATCATAGTCTACCTCAGGGGACACATTTCAGACAAAAGAGCCGCTACATTGAAGAAGTGTCTCCAACACAGGGACAAATTTTTTTAAAATATCGCCATATTAATCCCCCAATGGGACATTTGTATTGCTGCAGTGGTGTCTCCGTGGTAAATAATAAATAAATGATAAATAAAAGATAAAATGAATGACTGCGCAAACAATGTATTAAATCTATCAACAGTTCCTAAGAAGCTGTATGGATGCAGTTCAGGGTCTGCTGTTTGTTGCACGGTGACAAGGCCGTTGGCACAAAAGAGCATCTGTTTTGCAGCCGAGGAGAACACGACTGGCTGAACGTGCTCCGCTCTGCCAGAGCACCTCCTAGAGGGGCAAAATGTTAAGTGTTTTTAAAGTAACGTGATTGATTCTCATAATATCTGTTGTCCACAGCTGCTTAACAAGCTGCAGTAAATCCACACAGCGGTATGAAAGCAGCGGGACGCGCGTGATAATTAATCACCAAAGTCAACTTCAATCCTTTGATACCGTGCATCACGGAGCTTCGTTCCTAACCTGTAATGTCCAAATGTTTTATTCTTAGATCTGATTTAAGAAGCTAGAGAGTGACAATATACAGTCAATATACGTGGGGGGTTTTTTGCATGTAATTTAGACTTTGATTGTGAAATATTTGCAGGATGCATGGCTTCAAATGATCGAGTCCTGACATTTAGTTGAGTACTCAGGCAAAATTCAAACTCATGCTATTTATGGCAACTGAAACAGCAGCAGCAGCTCTGCAGCGGCACACAGGCTCCCTGTGTGAACAACAGAGGGGCACAGGACGCAGCTGATCACCAACCGAGCCGCTGCACACCAGGGCTAAGCAAGCATTTAATCACAATATCATTTTGTGTGAATGTCTTACCAAAGATTTACGCAATGTTTGATGTTTTCAGTCCATTTACAATGATATTTATCATATTGTCCAGTCCTACATAGATGTATTGTATCTGACCAAAAATAAAGTTAAATAAATTGGGCTTGATCTGGAGTCTGCATGTGTGAAAACAAAACAAGAGCACAAAGTTAAGAGCCTTTTGCTATCCGGACAGTGGAGGAGTGAACATCACACTTCCTGGCCTCTCCTGTAAATTACTCGGGTCATTTTTCACTTCACACAAACACCATTAGTCCATTTGGTGGTTAATACCAGTGCCGGTGCCAGACGCCATTCATCTTAATGACGAGGATAGCCACTGCCACCGTTATGACTGGAGCTACGACAAACAGCCAACTGGAGAATTAGTGGTGTGTAAGTGAGGTGAGGAAATGAATTACAGTCCTCTATATTGCATTCGGCCGAGCAGTATCTCACTTCCACCAAGGGACAAATATATGTCAAGCTTTCTACAACACTGACCTAATTACGAGCACAATGGCTGTCAGTGCACAGGCCTGACTTCCCTCCTAACCTCCGATGCTTCACCTTATTTTCTGTCGTAACGTAACATCAAATCTCTGTAGAAAACATGGCCAAAGCTTCTCATGATGACATTAAGTTCAAGTTGAACTAATTAACCCTTAATGCCGTGGGAATAATACACAATTCCTTATATGGACATCCTGGGGGTGTGTGTTTGTAGGTCACAAAAAAAAAAAAAGTGTTTTATATCGCATTTTTAGGAGTGATATAAGTAGCAATTAGAGCTGAAACAATAACTCGATTATTAATCGATTCCTAAATTAATCATAATCGATTGATCGGGTCGAAGCTTTTTTTCATGATTAAAACAAGATTTCGGATTGTTTTCCACTTCTATAATGTGAGTATTTTCTTCATGTCTTTGCTCCGTATTACAAAGAAATCGTTAAAAGTGAATCATTTTGGTTTGTGGACAAAACAAGACATTGAGAGCATCATCATTTACAGGTTTGACATTTACAGTTACAGTTTCTGACATTAATCGAGAAGATAATCGACCGATTAATCGATTACGAAAATAATCGTTAGTTGCCGTTTTAGTAGCAATAATCGTGCCGAAGTCACAAAAAAGACAGTTTTTCTCAATTTTTGTTCATAAAAACGAGCCAAGTGAATTTTGACCTATGATGTATTTCCAAATTTCACAAATTAAATCCGATTCTAAACATTTTGTGTTCATATAGTTGGTGAAAATAAATTTTTTTTCCATCAGATCGTCTAGGTTGTGTTGAAAAAAAGGATATGACATTCTATATTGCATAGAGTTATAGCCTCAGTATATACTGTCAGTTTAAACATAGTAATGGAAAAAAGCATCAAAATACTCTGTGCTCTAAGGGTTAAGGTGGTTTTTGTACAGTTTGTGTAGCTGTAACCATCTGCAGCAATTGTGTATTTGATGAACAGTAACAAAAGAAAACAGTGCACGTTTACAATGCAGTCCTTTACTCTTTCAAGCTAAATAATTTCAGATATAACGTTTTCTGACTGGAACTGGAAAAGGATGACATGACGGTTGGATTTGAAGGCAATATTATAGTAATATCTGGACTAAAACCAGCCCTTGAAACAGTACAGCAATCGAACACCTAAATATATACAAACATGGTATAATTATATTTATAATCACACATAACTGACAATTGCAAGGACCCTATTAAAACATCCCTGTTTCTATTAAAGCCAGAGCACCCAAGGTGAAAGCCAAGCCAAGCCTCAACCACTGTCTGTATATTAGGATTTTTATTATTCGCACAACATCAGCGCCGAGGAAAAAGTAATTGCTTCCTTACCTGCATCTACTGTTGCATCTTTATGACAATGACCAAATATTAATAACACTTGGAATGACTAGGGAGACGAATGTCTGTCTGTCTGTCTGACTGTCTGTTTCCCTCTTTAAACAAGTGATTTCCACAAAGCAAGAGAAGGCAATAGGAAGATACCAAGACACTTCCAGGTAGTTTTATTTCCTCCATCTGTAATTTTATTAAGACATGATATTTCACCAAGCAGCTTAAGATTGATTCTGGAAGACTAATAAACATGTAATACTCAGAGAGAATTGGGAGGATTGCAAGAATCAGACGCCCTTTTTTTTACAAATAATGTCAAATCATATCAAATTTCTAAGAAATCTCTACCTCTTATAATGGGGAAAAATGTGTGTATGTGTATGCAGACACTACCATCAGACTTAGGATTTTGGTGGGAATTAAAATTTAACATAAGCACTCCCATTTGAGTTCAGACACGTATATATAGCTCAGTGACATCTCAACAGATCATCATGATTATGTAAGGTAGTAATCGTCATAAGCCGATCCAGAAAGTTCCTCTGTAGCCGGTGGATAAATATGGAAACATTTCAGGTGACAAAGTGCAGGGGCCGTCCACATGGAAAACGGGTTTAGAAAACGCCTCCCAGAATGGGAAAATATGAAAATGCTGGCCTCTCGTTTCCATGTCGACAGCGACCTTTAGGAAAACGATGACGTCATATTCCCAGCTCTCTCTTGTCATTCATTCATGGCCTTGTGTTTGGAGATTGTTTGACAGTGTTACCAACTACTGTCAATGAAAAGTAACTAAAGTCAGTCTGAAAAGACGCTGGATATCACAAGAACACATCCTGGTCTTTAGAGATTTCACACACGGGCATAAAAAAAAGTGTTGAAATGAAAATAAAGAGTATTTTTATACAAAACAGATCAGAGATTGTTCCACACACAGAGATACAGTATATCCTGAAAAAATGCCATGTTTACGGGGGAACTTTTTGAAAACGGCAAAAAAGAAAATACAATGTTTCCGTCTGGACGTCTCTGTGCATGTCCTCTCATGAGACACAAATAGATCGCTGCCGCTGTTGTTCAGTTATATAACTAATCAACGATTATTAGACTAAAACATTGAAATATGCCAATTCTGATATGATCACATACTCAAGTTAGCTTACCATTTTTATATGATTTGCCATGTTTGTAGTCGAGCTGTGATTTGCAAACTGTTGCTGGCAAACTTTGCATTCAACTCTTTTATCGCCATCTATTTCTGTAAAATGCTGCCACACTGCTGATGTCTTTGAAATGGAAATGGATGTTAGAGGAGGACTGACCTAAAATGAAACTCAAAATTAAATAAAACCACCGACGTACTTTAATCTATCTGCCTCTTGTTGGTTGGACTAATCCAAAATACTACATACAAGGGGGATGTTTTCTGAAGACACGCTGTTACCTGGGAAACAGGGGTGCTCTGAAAACACCCCCATTAGCACTTGGTACATTCCTGCAGATGAAATCAAATTAACCAAAGAAAGTCGAACCAGAACGTATCGACTTATAAATCGACCAGTCGACTGGGACTTTACAGCCCAAGACACATGATGTAAGCGATGCAGCCATCATGCACTGCACACACATCCAGAGTGACCCTGACCCTCCATTATACCTCTGAAATCTCAGACTGCTCAGCCTCAATCTCCGATCAGTGTGGAGCATGTCCAAGGCTTTGGACTGGATTTCTCCGGCTTTAGTTACAGTCTCTCCTGCCAAATTAGATCAGTTCTCCGGCACACCGGATTACACAATCTTTATTTTGTCAATAAATCTTTGAAACCCTCACCAGTGTCTGAATTTTGTGTTCCACATTGACAGTTATGTTCAGTGAGCGAGGGAGTGAGGACAATGTCAGTGTGCAGGCCAGGAGGAGAGAGGGAGGGGATGCCGCAGGCTGCTCAGGTGTGCTGCGTCTCTGAATAGGTCTCAGCTCCGCCCACTCATTTCCTCAAACAAAGGGAACACACAACCCGAACAAGAGAACAGTCACCTCGTCACCCACAAGGCTGTCGCACATGCGCGCGGGAAATTTCTATTGGTGTCATTGATGTCGCCGTACCTCTGCTAGAAAAATATCCCCATTGTGTCGCTGCCAAATCATTTTCTGAACTCTGAAACACCTGGAAAATAAATTTAATGCCACAAACTCTGCTCTGTGCATTGTCTTCTACGCGTATTCTGATGGGTTTCTTGAGGGTGAGACATCCACACTTTCATTGGAGGTCAGTAGCATTGGCTCCAAAGTGCAGACAGTGCACAAAGTTGTGTCACAGCTATGCTCAAAGTTCAAATGACCATACTTCTTGACACTCTGATTTCAAATAGTGGAGCCATTCCAGTGCTGCGTGTATCATATCAGACAATTTGAGACAATTTAAGTGTTACCAAAGCTGCAACATCTGTTATCTCCTGTCAGAGCAGGTTGGAAGACAAGAACTCAGCCAAAAGACCAGAATGACATTGCCGATGCTGCTGTAAAGGTTGATGTAGATTTTCTGCCAGATGCTGTAGGTGGCTGTGTAGCAGAAGGATGAAGGATGGCGAGTCCCAGGTGCGATTGGTCCTCCTCACAAGAAAATATTATTTATAACAAAAACCTTCAATGACAAATGTACACATCTGTACTTACAAGGCACAAGCCTGTGGTATTTGGAAATATGACTATGAACCATGTTCAAAATGACATTCACTGATGAACAGGACTTTAACCAAGTACTTCTTGTGATTCCCTCCTTCATTACAGTGTTCCTGAACTCTGATTAGAAATCAGACAGATTCAGCCATTAGCTATTATTCTGCATTCCTTGTCAGCCAGGAGAGGAACATGAGTGAGAACTCTACCACATATATGCAGTAATACAAATACTGCTAACAATTCAGCATGTCCAAATGATCATAAGATAAGGCATAACCAAGCTAGCCAAAGGCACATTTCCACTGGCTCTACTCGCCTCGCCTCGCCTCGGCACGGCACGATTAGGTTGCATCTCTACTACAAAAAAGTACCTACTTAACATGGGCGGAGTCATCACTGCATGGCTGAGTGAAACTGCGGTGACTTGTTTTATACGCAACACACGAGTGACTAGTGACTTTACGGCAGACTTCTGCAGTTGTTGGAGATTAACCCACGTTTTTAGGAGTAGTTTTAAGTGATCTACAGTCCGGCGCTGTTCGATTGATTTGTGAGTGGGACGTCTCTTCCTGTGACGGGACTCTGGCCAGTCAGCGGCCGGCAGTCTGACCAATCATCCCATAGTACCTACTACTAGCACGCTTGGAACCTCGCCTGAGCAGGTACTAAAAATAGTACCTGGTACCAGGTTAAAAAAAAAACGGTCCTCATTTTTGCACGTCAGTGCCGTGCCATGTTCAAGCTAATCCTGCCAGCATCGATGTGCAGAGATAACAACAAACACACGTGTATCGCATCATATTGCCACACATGACATTTCTCACGCTGAGTGAGTGCTAAAACTTATGAATCAAAACTATGAGGGCAGATTGCTTTATTCATACAGCTGTCTTGAATTAGCAACCTATCAGCCAGTCAGAAAACAGCATTTGCTGTTGCTGGGGAAAGACTGAAAATAGGTTTCCCGCTGCAAGTACTCGTTCCGGTTCTTTTTAAAACCACTGGTGGCTACTCAGTATATTCTTACTTACTTATCAGCTGGCAAACTACGTCCATTTTTATGTATATCCGATCTTTGATTTGTCAGATGTGAATGTTGCATCCAGAGAATACTTGGACCTAATTCTCTCAACATTGTCAACAGTTCATGTTTGAAAATGGCGATAAGATAAGATATTCTTCACAGCCAGGCCTCTGGTAGAGGACCTCAGTTTGAAGGAGGAAGAACATCCACACGTGGAATATAAAGACATAAAAATGGCCATGACATAAAACAATCAAAAATAACTAAAAAACTCCAAAATAAATGCTAAAATTAATCCATGAAAGACCAGAAGACCCTATCAATATATGTGATGGTACACCTTTTTCAGTCAGGGCAGAAATATTGCAGGGTGATAAGCTCTGTTTTTATTGATTGACCAAGCAGTAAAACAGGAAAAATGTCTAGACAGGAAAGTATATGAGGTTAATTACTGTCTGAGCTTGTTGTTCAGCTGACATAAAAACAGTGTTGGCACAAACAGGGACATTGGTTAGTGTGCTTGTAATCTTAAAGCTAAATTTCAACAGCTCCCAGGACGCAGGTGAAAAGTGGGAATAACCAAGCATCACACTGTGGTGTGGAGAAGGTGATTCTTTTTATTATTAGTATTATTATTATTGTTATTATTATTATTATTATTATTATTGTTAGTATTGTTATTATTATTATTTCTGCTGCGACATGGAGCTCTGGGTGACAGACAGGGGATTAGGTGAGAAAAGAGATGAGGTTGGGAGGGAGTCAGTCCTCCTCTTGCTGTCATTTTGGCCCCTGTCACCTTTCCTTTTAGGAAACTTCATTATTCTACCCATTGAGTCGCCGTCCCAGTGTTTCCATGTGCTAACGTGTCTCTCGCTTCTCCCCGAGAATGTCAGCTGCCATGGCTGTACAAAAAAGCCCCCCCACCTGTACATTCATACGCACAAACACACACACACACAGGCACACACACATCAAACGCTGGCTGCTCAGGCTGTTTGGTGCTGATAAAAAGACGACTACAATAGGAGGGGAACAGGTGGGCAATTTCCACAGAGCATCAGGCGGCAGAAGAAAAGGTGGGCTGTCACTGAGCAGAGAGGCGGGCTGACCCCAGCCACCTCCAGACCACGCTATGCTTATCTGTCCCTCAGCGATAATGCACAGGTCTCTGGAGTTGTGGCACATGTATGGTATACGGCTGAGCCAGAACAGATAAAGAGCCTCTCACTGTGGAGAGCAGAGGAGGACGGTGTGAAGATGAAATACAAATGAATGAAGAGAATACAACCACAGGAGATGAAATGTTAACTGACATTTCCATTAACACAAGAAGGGGAAATCTCTGGAGAGTTTAAGACTGCTTATTTTCTCAACGTCTCACAGCTGCAGGAGCCTCTGGAATGGAGATGCCGACAGCTAGTTGCAAGTCCCTCGGGAGACTCTTTGACATGTTGCTTTCTGCAGATCATTGTTTATCTGGAGGCTTGGGTTACACAGTCCTCTCGCACAATACACAAACTAATGAAACAGAAAATGTTGTGATTTTCATGTCTTCAAGTGAGCAACACGTGGCATTAACCTATTCTGAGACGAGGGATGATCAAAATCATCAGCGTTTCATCATCAGTGCTTTGATGTCAGATCAGAAGAAGAGCTTTGTAAATGCTTCTCTCTCGACACTAACAAAGGAAAAATATGTGCTATGTTACGGAAAGGTGGTGGGTGAAGTTTAATCATCTCACATTATCATGAAGGTTCCTCCTATAGATTGTATGATTCTAGTTGCTCTTAAATACAAAACTCAAGACAATTCAACTCAATGCCAGAATTTGGTTCTGTATTTACATATTCGGTGTAAATACAGACACCCACTGATACACCATGAAAGAGCTTGGGTTTTGTTGAGCTAGTGTAATGGGTGTTTAACCCTTAGTGCTCGCACTGCACAGATCTGTGCCACAGGTGCTCCTTATATGGACACACCCCCAGGATGTCCATATAAGGAGATAAAAGCACATCTTTAGGCTTTACAAAATGCTTTTTAATTGTGTTGCTGAGTCAAATTAATTTTATAAAACATTTAAAAAAAAAAAACATACATAACATACATACATAATTCCAAATTTCACAATTCAATCCGATTTCTTTAAAAAAAAAAAGAAGTACCTTTTCATCAGGTGTGTTTATATAGTTGTTGAAAATGGGGGAAAAAAAAAATTTCATCAGATTGCCCATAGGTTGTGCTAAAAAAAAGGATATAAGACACTCAATACTGCATATTCGTATAGCCTCTGTATGTACGTTTTAACACGTAAACAAACACAATCATATAAAAAAATGCTGTTCTTTTAAAAATAATTACTAAAGGTTGTGTCTAATAACATTTGAAAAACTCATGAAAGAAGCCAGAGGATTTTTTCATCAGAGGGTCACTTATGGGGTAGCACTTCTCTCATGCCTGTCGTTACTAAGTAGCCAAAACCTCGAGAGCTGTTGAGATGATTGAAGTTCTGCAGCCTCACTGAATTCATTTCATTAACACATACAACTATCAAAACAAAGCCAATGAATTACCAACACCACATTTCCCTCGCAGCAGTTATGCTGTTTGATATGTGAGTGGGAATAAAAGAAGGAAAAACTAAGCTGCCTTTCTACATGGGGTTTGTATGTTCACCCTGTCTGTGTGTGGGTTTTCTCCGGGTGCTCTGGGTTCATCCTAGATGGATGTTTGTGGCCGTGTGATGGACAGGCAACATGTCCAGGGTGTACCCCGCCTTTAGCCCTATGTCAGCTGGGATTGACACCAGCGTCCCCCCACAACCCTCATGTGGAGGATAAAGCGGTAAAAGATGGATAGATGGATGAAACACTGTGCTATGTCACCAACTGATTCAGGACCTTTATCTGGGGAATGGAGGTTCCAAACTTGGACAGAGACCAGTTTGACACACTTCTTTGGCCAAACTATCAAAAGCTATGCTGAAAGCCCTTCCTGCATTCCAAAGGTGAACAGATGGGTGTCTCAATCAGATTGCTTGTTTGTACACATCTAACAACTGCATGTTAAGCTCTCAGCGGAGCACAGACTTGTCCTGTATTTGCTGGTTTACCAGGGGGAAAAAAAAGTCTTCTGCTATGAAAGATGCCCTGGAATGGTTGGTTGATCACCTGGTGAGGTGCAGCTGGTGTTCGGGAGGCATCATCTGGAACTGTGAATGAAGAACACGAGTCCAGTCCGTCATAATGACACAGGCCTTTGCCTCGACCTGCTGCTCATGAAAAGAGGCCACGCGCTGCTAATTTTGGTACAGGTGTTGGTGCACTGACAGGGGATGAGTTCTGCTTTTGATAATGAGGGATGGAGAACAGCAGATGCAGGAGAAGCAACGGATATTCCCAAAGAAGGACACAAAGTTTGGGATATTAAATCTGAGTTGATTGAGCTTCCTTGATTATGGATTATTGGTTTTATTCAAATGTACACCTAATCCAGTTAAAAGTAATACGTTTGCAATTATTAGCCCAGATTATTGTGTGACACTGCTCCTCATTTGTCCTAATCATTTTGGGAAACTGATTTCCTGCTGCTACTTATTATTCTCTGTCAAAAAAAATTGTAGGAAAAAGTAAGTGACCCACTGGATTTAATAACTGGACAAACCTCCTTTGGTGGCAATAATCTCAAATCAGTCTATAGTGTAATATAATTCATTCTCATTCTGCTGCAGCAGCACTATACTGAGTTAGGGTCTGGACTCTTAGCAATGCAGTCACTCTGTAATGGACTACTATCAGCGTTTCAGTCATTGTCCTACTGAATTCTTCCTTTGATATTATCTTATGAGTGAATTTTGCCTCAAAAATATCAAGCTGTTAAGACCCAGAGGAAGTGAAGCTCCAAACCATGATGCTCCAAATCACTGTACTTCAATGTTGGCACACATCTTACCACCATTTGTAGTGCTGCAGGATATTCTAGATGATTCAGTCATAATTCCGTCAATTTACCAAACAGTTCCCCCAGAGGTACGGTGGAGTACAAAGGTTAAGTGTGCAAAAATGACTGGATTCTACTGGTGAGACTGCAACAAACGCAGGACTCCTTTGGCTTCCCTTCCCCTTTGCCAAGTGCACCAGGGAACTACTGTGTTCTTTGCATAATAGAATCCACTCTCTCTGCATCTTTCCTCTCCTTCTTAAGTAAGCATGTTTACTTCTGCTAGCTGGTCTGTCCAATCAGGCTGCTGTAGAAAAATGGCCACACAAGGCTTCCAAAAAGCAAGGCCATTGCCTAAAGTACATGAAGAAGGTTTAATCTATTGCTGATACAAACAAATCTGTTGGGATTTTGTTATCTGTACATGTTTTAGTTTCAGCATACTTCAACGTTATATTCCAAAATACTTTATGTATATCGCCTTGCAGCGAGAAGACCCGGGTTCGAGCCCCGGTTGGAACAAGGGCCTTTCTGCATGGAGTTTGCATGTTCTCCCCGTGTGTGCGTGGGTTCTCTCCGGGTTCTCCGGCTTCCTCCCACAGTCCAAAAACATGCAATGTGGGGATAGGTAAATTGGACACTCTAAATTGACCATAGGAGTGAGTGTGAGAGTGAATGGTTGTTTGTCTCTATCTGTGTGTGGCCCTGCGATGGACTGGCGAACTGTCCAGGGTGTACCCCGCCTATCGCCCGGTGTAGCTGAGATTGGCACAGCACCCCCCGCGACCCTCTGGCGGAGGATAAAGCGGTAGATGATGACTGACTGACTGACTTTATGTATATGCGTTTGTTTTTGTCATTTCTAGAAACATCATTGATCCAATGAAAGCCATGGACTATGAGCCAACGATCCACAATTCTTACATTATCGAATGAGGCTTTAAGAAAAGGACATTTCTCATGACTACAATAGTTAGAATTTGTGTGTTCAGCTTAAGGAAGTTTAATTACCAGGAGTCACAAACAGCTTTGAGTGGCATGGGCAACAGCCTGGGTAAGGAGAGGGTTTGTAATAAGTAAAAGGAATGACAGCTCTTTTTCATATCCTTCTTCGTGCAGGCAGTGAGGGAGATCTAATTAAGATTGTTCATTAGATGAGCTTCTGAAACACATGGATCCTTATCAGTGCCTACTTCATCTAACTGCTAAAAAAACCTAAACTCTCCCTGAGGGCTGGGCTGAATCTCTCCCCTCCACTTCAGTTTTCCTGAACAGATTTTTACATACTTGTCACAAGGAAAGCCTTAACAAGGTGCTAACAAGACGATTCAAGGCATTAAAAGAGGTATTAAGACCTTACAAATGCTACATAGATATTTGGCACAATAATTTACAAAAAATTGCCTTATGTGCTCTAATTTTTTACATCAAAATAAACAACTTAAATAACAATCAGTGTCATTCAAAAGTCAAAGTCAGCATCTCAGAACACAGTGTCATACAGTGTATGATGTTGATGAAGTAGATCGACCCAAAAGTGGGTCTTCTCTGTTGGTTTCGCTCTAGCTGACGCCATTGTGTGGTTCCAGTAACAGAACCGCAGTTTATACGTCGTTTCCTTCTACTTCCGGGTTGAAGGCGAGGATACGCTTTTATCCAAAGTCACTTGCAAAAGAGGAAAAAGCTACATAGAAGAAGTCTTGGAAAGAAATCCACTAGATATGAACGGTGGAGTGACAGAGGGTGAGAGTGCAAAGGTGGATCCAAGTGCAGAAGGAGATGCTAGGGGGTAAGGTAAGTGCTTGGACAGAGGATGCACTTGGAAGAGCTGGGTTTTTAGGAGCTTCTTGAAGATAGACAGGGTCACCCCTGTTCTGGTAGCACTCGGTAGGTGCTACCAGTGCTATCTTTTCATGTGTCGTTCCACCAGCGTGGAACGACACATGAAAAGAGTATGGACTGTCTGGTGTGGGGTGTTTGCACCGCCAGACGACAATCCTTTGATGACAGGAGTTGCAAGGGGTAACATAAGCCTTTATGAGAGCATTTAAGTGGGTGGGAGCAGACCCATGGAGCACTTTGTAGGCTAGCATCAGTGATTTGAATTTGATGCGGGTGGCTAAGGGTAGCCAGTGGAGCTCAGTGAACAGAGGGGTGACATGTGCCCTTTTTAGGCTGATTGAAGACCAGATGCGCCGTCGCATTCTGGACCATCTGTAGAGGTTTCACAGCACAGGTCGAGGTGGGAGATGACCAAAGCCTGTACTAGGAGCTGGGTAGCCGGTTAGGTTAGGTACGGCCTGATTTTTCTAATATCGAATAGTGCAAAGTGGTCAACTGGCCATCAATCATGACACCCAAGACACTCCAGTCTGACTAAGCGTTTACATGCAGGAATAATCGGACTATGAATCGCATTGTCCAGGTATGTTAGTCCGATTTTAGTTGGACTAACATGTTTATCACACAAAAAAACCTGTCTTACTACTTAATACTTTTAACATGCATGTAACCACACTGAACGTGTGCAACTATATGGACACTCTTAGCAATGCATATGAAAACATTTTGGAGACGGAGAAAACTGGAGACACAAATGATGAGGTATTATAAATAAAGCCAGATTATTGTCCCACTGTGTCATAGACATTAAAGCTGACAGATCGCTCTAATCTTCTCGTACTGCCGCTGCATCCATTTAACTGTTTACAATAATGTCACAGATCTTTTCACACCTAAACGGAGTGATCACAAGAGTCAGTGGTATTAAATCCTGAGATATCATTTGGAAATATTGTGACAGCTTATTTATGAATTCATTTATTCTGGTGTCCAGTGCGCCCTCTGATGGTAACTGCAGCGGTTTTATACACAAAGCTCTCGTCATCTCATCTAACTGATGTCAAGTGTTATCTTTAACAGGTCAGCACTGCTCGACTTGTTTGCATCGGCGAGCATGTGACCATAACTCAAACAATGCATTGAGCAATGTCCCACTGACAGAATGCAGTGTTCTGCAAACACTGACTGTGATGAGCATGAGCTTCAGAGAGCCTTCTATTTACTGCTCTCCTGATATATTTAACCTCCGGGATAAATCAAGTGACTGCTGCAGATTACTGCACTTCTGTGTCCTTGTCCTACAACCACGACATGACTTCTCTTTCATTTCACCACTCAGAGGTGTGATGAATTGAGTTAATATTGACTGGATGGGCTTCATGCATCACCACCTCCACTCAAAAGCGGAACGTACAGTGATGAGGATTGATAGGAGGCACACTTTATATCAGCACTAAGATTAGAGAGGAGGATACATCCGCATTTCACATCTCAGATGCTTGGTAATCAGTAAATCATCAAACATATTTCCACATTAACAGCGGTCTGACAAAGCATCAAAGTGAAATTGCAAAGCTGATCCTCCGAGCAAGTCTAAAGAACGCATGCTCATGAAGTATCTGCTTCAAGGTGAATCTTGAAAATGTTTGTGAGAGAAGTTGGAGACACTAAAAGCTTAACTCCTCCATCAGGAATCCACTTCTTGTCGTGATAGCCATCAATACATGAAGTTGTGCGGCGATAAAAGAAAAAGCCCTCACATTACTGTAATAAACATGACTGATCATTTCATTTGGAAGCAAATGGAAGTCACTTCTTACAGTTGATATAAATATAGTTGATGTAAATCAAGTGTCGCCTGCTACTGTTAGTGTTCCCACAGCTTCAACAAATTACCTCATGTCAAGTTGTTATATATATATGTTTACACTCCTATGTGTATCCATTTATGATTTACTGTTCCACGTGACATCAATTTCCTGGTCCCTCACCCGTGACTCACCCTGAGGTTTCTGACTTCTTCAATGTAAGTTTGGGTTTTTTTGACCAAATAAGGACATTCCACCTTATTTGGTCATATGATGTGAACTATGATTTGAGAAAGTGGGCGATGTGAATACATTTGACTGATGGCTTGCGTGATTGATTGATTGATTGATTGATGTATGTTTTAAAGTAAGTAGTGACTACCAGTGGCGGCTCGTCAATAGAATCAACAATGCAGACAAAAGAAGGCAACTTCTGTTAAACATAAATCATTCTAAATAATTATGTGTGTAACAGTGTGTGGTGTGTACCTGGTTGTGCACACCGTTGGTTGTATTTAGTTAATTACTTTCTGTGTCAATATACGTATACATTTCTATAGCACGGATGCCGGGAACATGAGTGTGTGCGTATGTGATTCAACTTCTTTGTAGTCAGGTGACCTGGAGCTGCTCTCTCATTGGGTTCTGTCGAGATTCTCCCTGGGACGCAGCTCTCGGTGTCCCCTGGTGTCCAATCCTGAAGCGAGTGAACTTAACTTGATTGATCCCTAAGTATTATGGGCATCACGATTCTCCAAATCCTCCATTTAATTTTCGGTTTTATGGTCACGATTCTACTCGATTACCGAATTTTGTTTCCTGCTTTTAGCGTAGATGGGTCTCCCATTTTTGTTTAGTTTAGTCTAGGATCACGATAACTCCTACTACATGGTGTCATGACTGATATAATGTCCATCATTTGTTTGCAATGTACCACACTAAGGCCACATTATCAAATTGAAATCCTTTATTAACAATATGATATGTAACAATAACCATTCCAGTGGAAACTCATAGAGAGTCACGTAGCTCTGTGTTGCTCTGAAGGTCCAGTAATCTGTTGTTAAGGTCACTAAATCTGCACTAACCTCCAATAACATTATCACACATAGAAGGAAACATCTTTGTGGTAAGATGTCACCTGCTTGGCATTTCGTAGCGTTGTCCCAGTACGTTAATTAAATGAACACATTCAGGGTTTTCCATCACTGAATAAGGTCACATGTCTGATACTACAAAACACATCTGTAGCGCTAGTTTTCACTTTAGCGTGAGTTGAATTTTGAGGAAGTTTCGCTCCAAACTAGGACGCGAGAAGTTCCATCTACGTCCTTACACGTTCTGACAGAACTCACAGTTGCATGATTGCCATTAGTTGGCAGCAGCTCTGGGTTAGCGGGAGGAGATAACGTGTAGTCATGATACAACTGCTACAACCACAGCACTGTGGGGCGTCGTTAAATCCTCAATTCCACCTTTGCTTTCAAAGGTTGAGATTGTGATGATAAGCCCTTATTCCGGCATTGAATTAAATAGGTGTCTTATGACAGTGTTACCCGAAACAACGCGATACTTTCCACAGCTCCTAATTTATGAAGAACGATGACATCTCGCATAGCAAGAGGCAAATCTTCGTCTAGCTGACACAGGGCTGAAACGATTCCTCAAGTAACGAGTATTTCGAAATAGAAAAAAAATCCCTGAGGCATCGAGGCACCGCCGCAGGAAGTGGGGTGCTACTAGAAAGAGGTGGAACGCATGTGAATAGAATAATCATTTCCAATAATATATTAAAACTTATATATATTATTATATATTAAAACTACTTCCCACGTGATGACATCGGATCACTCGGTCGTTTCTTTCAGCAGTTAATAATGGTGTCATGCCTGGAGTTTGACTACTTTTTAAACACAGCACTGTGTCAATACAAGCTGGATGGATGGATGGATGGATGGATGGATGGATGGATGGATGGATGGATGGATAGATAGATAGATAGATAGATAGATAGATAGATAGATAGATAGATAGATAGATAGAAGAATCCTGTGCAGGGTGCACACCGGACACAAGGTAACGTTAACAACAATGTTTGCATAAACATAAATAAATGTTTTTGCTCATTTAAATTAAGTAATTTAAACAATAATGACCACAGATAGCCACAAATCAACATGGCTAGTGTGTGTTTATTTAATATGCTGAAGGTTTCCCTACACCCACTATTTGAATGTAATTTATTCTTTTTTATTTGTTTTTTGCAGTGACAAAATATGTGCAATACAACTGTTTGTTTGTTGTTCATTTTAAGAGACACGACTTGTTTTCTGTTGTCTATATTAACTACTGTGCTTTTCAGTATTTTTATGCGATTACTCGATTAATCGATGGAATAATCAGTAGACGACTCAATGACTAAAATACACAATAGCTGCAGCTCTAGCTGACTATAAAGTCTATTTCCCCACATGAGGAAGCAAGATCTGGCCTCGCAGCATCCTTTGATGTCACACTAAATTCTAGGCGCAGCAAGGATTTGTCAATATTCCTTATCAGGTTGGGTGTGATAAAACCCCTCAGCAGCTCAGAAGTTTTATGTGTTTAGATGTAAAGGAAAATCACTCCCCCCCCACACACACACACACACACACACACACTCAACGCAGAGTCATTAGAGCACATTATAATTTTAGTTTGACCAGGAAGTATAATTACTGAAGAAGAAAGATGAAATAACTTTAAGCAATGCTTCCATTAGGGTGAAGGTACTATTATCGTCACAACTCAAACTGTGTGACCTGATACCTTTCTGCCATCCAGGTCAGTCCTTCCTGACTCCGCCTGTTAATTTCTTTAAATAAAATCTCTAAGAACACATGTAATTCAGAAGAAACATTGCCAGCAATTTACAAAATGAAAATGTTGATTTTACTCAAATGAATATCCTAAAATATATGCTAATTATTACGCCGATGTGTCTAATTAGTTCTCTTTGTTATTCATGGCGCACAAAATACATGGAAAACAACTCAACTGAACATCATTAGCCTCACAAATTGTGACACATCTCCTTGATCCAGTTATTGACTTTGGCTCATGGAAAATGGCTCCACTCATCTTCAATGGCTTTGCCAAGTTGCTGGATATTCACAGGAATTGGAACCTGCACGTCAATCCAAAGCATTTTAAACGTGCTAAACAGGTGATATGTCTGGGAAGGTTTTTAGTTTCTAATAATAGCGCAGAGATCCTTGCAACATGATGCGACGACAGTAGATTAATTACATTACAATGGATGACAATCACTGCATCGCTATGCATTCTTTCTCTGTTTTCTATCGCAACTGCACCACAGATGTCACTTATTTCTGCCACGTGTTCGAGTGAATATGTCTAAATCTTGTCATCATTATCGGCCAGAATTTTATTGCAATTTCCATTTTGAGATTTTGTTTTATCACCAGGTCTCATAGTTAACGGGCAACAGCTCCAGTGGTGCTGTTTAATTGGCAATTTCATATGCTTCACCTGTCAGGTGTTTGGATTATGTTGGCAAAGGTGAAGTGCTCGTTTAACAAATGCATTAACACAATTTGAGATGAAACTTTCAAATCTGTGACATTAACCCTTTAACCCTTCAGCCTCAAAATGTCCATCTGGACAAGGGCCAGAAAAGGATGTCCTGTGAGTACTTTTGCCCATTTTTCCCCAGAATAACTTTTACTATTTACAATTTACTGCATGTTAAAATAGTGAAAAAAGATTTTATTGAGAAAAAAAAACTGTAGTACAGGAACACCAGATTTTATGTGTTAAATTTGAACAGCACAACACAACACAACACACTCTCCTCTCTGGTGACAAAAATGCTGCTCCCCCTGATTCCTGTAACAGTGCGAGTTAAATTACCGTAATAACCACAGGGTGGCTTTGACGCGCAACTTCTCAGCTTTCAGAAACCGTTGGAATTTTCCGATGGCACAAACTGTCGCGTAATTACGGTAACGCAAAGTGCGCATGCTCAAACGTCTCGTCTGCGATACGTTGGGTTTTAAAGGGTTAACTTGTGAAAAATTGTCTAAAGCATTAGCTCAGACAGTGATGGATGGCAAAGAACTCAAACGGAAGGACGGAGAGGAACACCTGATGAAGAAAAGTTTCTGAAGGGCATAAGAAAATCAGTCTATCAGAGGTAGAAAAGATAGAGGCCGACCAGCTGCCACCCTCCCTCTGGCACTGAAAGGTCAACAGACTGGGACAGCAGGGAAGGGCAGATATGCACCCGGGGAAAAGAGAGAGGGAGAGAGAAACTGCAATTTTAAACATCTCATTTACAAATGCAGCCACACAACATGCCCTCATCCTCAGTGTTGGAATTTGCCTGGAACGATTTCTTCAACCGTGTCCTGTGAGAGAACGCTGAGAAGACAGAGAAGTTCCTCCATCTGATGAAAACATTGGATACATCCATCGAAGAATTAAAAAATATACTTTAAATAACAAATTTAAGGCACTCCTGAGCCTGTTCACGGTGGCACTGCTCAAATGAATGACAGAAAGTTACCTAGCCTGAAGAAGAGGCAGTTTACAGTGGGATAATGGCAGAGAAAGCTACATTAAGAGATGCTCCTTCCACGTTCAATACATAGACTTTATGCACTTTGTTCTCTATGTTGTGAATAAATAGAGAAATGCTGCACTTTTAACTTTTCACTGACGTTTCTTTTCTTCAGATATCGTGATGCATCGCTTTATGATTGTCTTGCATTACATTGATTATCACAGGATTGTTGTATCGTGACGTTATTGTGGCCATGTATCCTGTGATTCCCACCCCTACCATGCACCCAGGTGGGAAAACCACACAATCGAGACCCTGTCAAGTCTTGTCCAATCTCCAAGAAGAAGAAGAAAAACCTCCAGATGATCACAAACTACTGAACAAAGCTGAAGAGCTTTGACCTGAAGATAACAGAAGAAGCCAGAAGAAGAAGAAGAACCTTGATCGAGAAGATAATGGTTGAAAGACACAAAATGGCGCTCATACGACTGGGATAAGGACAGTAGTCCAATTAAACGCCGTGGTCAAGCTCCACAGAGGAAGACAAGAGTCCTTTTCACACATGACGAATGCAGCGGGAGATTGTGCTAGTGTGGGAACTCTCTGGAGAGGCTGACGTGTGGATTGAGCATGCAGGGGGCAAGACACTCACTCATTCACACAATATGAACTTTCAAGACCTCGCTGTTGTGTAGTCAGATGGGCTCGCGCTGACTTTATCCAGAGATTTGACAAGGGAGCTGGCAGCAGAATTTTCAGAGTAAGTTGGCAGAGAAAGCGCGATTTTTACAGACATTTGCATTCCAACTTACAGCCCCACGGACAATCTGAGAGAATCTCTGAGCTTCAATGCATATCTGAAAGCAGCTGCTGTGTTTGTGAGCCGTCGAAAGCGCCGGGGCAGCCTGGGAAAATCTGTCCAAGTGGTACCAGAAATGATAGCATCAGAAAAACTCACTGAAGAGGAAAGAAGTACAGCGCTGTCCTTTTAAACACAAAGTGGAGGACGGCACTGTCTGGGACCAGGCCAAGCAAAAGATGATGACAGAGGGGCTGAATAAGTCTGAGCAAGCTCCCTGTGAATATGGTGTCACATTTCACTTCGAGGCAGAAAAGACGGAGGTGAGGAGCGTGTGGAGGAGGAGGAGCGGCAGCCACAACGGTACGTCTATCACACCAAGACGTAAGGTATCATTGCTGATTAAAGTAAATACATAATTAGGCCGATGGACTAGCAGCAGTAAGATGAGCCAGAGGCCACAATTTATTTTTCTTCTTTTTTCCCCATTTAGGAAAAAGAAACCGATAAAAATTAAACATCTTTATTAATTCCACGAATGCATTAATTATCCCATATCGAGTCTAAAATGTCGGTTCAGTTGCCAGTGCTTGTATTCCACATAGATTTGATTCACTTGCTAGAAATGGCACTGTAAATAAAAGCACAAGGGGGGAAAAGGTTTCTTGCATGAAACGAATCCTTTCGTGCATACAGGCTACTGGAGGAATCTGTAACAAACAGGCAAAATGTCCAAAAATGCCAGAAAGCACCTGCAGCAGACGGTGATGCAACTTTTGTTAAGCCCATGTGAAGAGAAGAGGGGGGAGAAGTGTGCAGTGTCATTAGAGGATTAGTCTGCTCCTGCACCTGTTCGGCTGTGTGATGAATCCTCCGGTCCAGTTTGTCCGACAGACTTCTTTAGGCGATGTGCATGTCAAGGAGTTGGTTCTTTTCAAGCTCCACTGGCCTGTGGCCTATACATTGATTTTCCTGTCTCACTTCTTTCAGCCTCTTGCACACTTGCTCGCTGCCGATGGAGAACGCACCGTGGCGAAAGTGAATCACAAGGTGTTCTCTGTGGTTACTGGTGCCAGTGCTTACTGTATAGAACATCAGGAGCACCACGCTGTCTTATTAGCGGTGTTATGATGCGGCGGAATAACTATGCGCGTCACGGTCTGGGAAATACAACAATACAGTAACAATGTTTCGGACAATTTTTGCATTGAATTTGAGAATTAATGTGTGCTATTTATGTCAAGACAAAAGATTTAAAGTAAGGAACTTTAGACGCACTTTTAGAAATGAACTAATTTGACTCATTTTAGGAAGACTTTTCGGCTTTTCTTCTTTTTGTTGACTAAAGATTTTGTTTTTACTTTTGTTTGTACAGTTCATTTCCAAATGTGCAAGTAATACAACGCTTCCCGATTATTACTAAACCAATTCTTTGCACAACATAATATAGAGACGAAATTGAGGAAGCAAAATAATAAAACACAGAAAAAAGAAAGTAAATGACATATTGAAAAAGGAGCGAGAAGAAGCACAGCTTGTTAGGTCCCACCCCTTTGTCTAAATTAAAAAAGGAAAATAATCTAATGCTTATACTGTATGTACAAACAGTATATACCATACGTATATAAACACATAGGATTCTCTGCCTCTCATCACCATGCCATATCAATTAAGAGTAATGAATAATAATCACCAATAATCGTTGATGATCATTTTCCACTGTACCTTCTGTACAACATGTTTGATTTCATGATAGATTTCTTGATTGACCTACATAAGAAGTCATATTCAAAATAATTTTGATCTAAAGTCCATGATAATACATTTTTATTTTAATGCATTTTGAACAAAATGCTGGTATAGGTTTTCCTGAAATGAAAATATTTCAGTCCTTTCTTAAAACTAAGAAAACCTGAAGGTTAAGCTCCCATTATTCGACGGACAATGACCTTCCAAAAGTTTAATAGTTACTGAGCAAACTCATAACCGTTCCTGATGTCCAGGATTAGTGTTCAAGGTCAAGGAAGTCATTTCTAATGCAGCGAGTGATTACACAGAGTCACCTGCTTCCCTTTTTACTAGCTGTGTACAGAGACAGAGACACAGCACTGAACGTGTGCATCCTCACCAAAGCCTGATCTTTGTGCACAATAACACACACACACACACACACACACACACACACACACACACACACACACACACACACACACACACTGAATGATGCAAAGTGTTGCAACACAGGATGTGAACGTTCAGAGGCTTCGTCTCAGACTGAAATTCATTGGATTTACCAAACTTTATCTCATGTAAGGCATAATGGTAAGCTGGTTTTCAACTGTTGGGGGTTTAGGGTATTGTATATTCTTACCAACCGAGAGTTCTTGGTAGAGATTCCCTTGAGAGGCATACAATCTCCTCATTTGAGGTCTCTACACTGATCCAAATTACAGTCATGCTGCACTGCTGCCAGACTATCTCCCACTCTGCGTGCACCTTTGGTTCACTTAGAGCCACAGAGATGAACACACTTCTCCGATGACACATAAACACAATCTCCTTTCAGCGCGGAATAGCAGACATAACAAAAATGAATGATAATGACTCTGCTCAGGAATAGTTGTTTTTGTTTTTTTGGGATTTAGAACAGTGGGAGGCACAAAACTCACTGTGAAATTTGACCATGTTACACGGATTATTGCTCTGCTGTCTTCACGGAAAAATGACAAATCCTTCCTCTTCATATACCGGTATATTTGGATCTAGGGCTGCAACCGGCGATTATTTTCTCGATTAACCGAGTACTGTTTGGTCTATAAAATGTCAGAAAATATGGAAAAATGTCGATCTTGACGATGTTCTCAAATGTCTCGTTTCGTCCAAAAAACAAAATGAATGTTTTTTGTGATGATGATTTGATGATGAATGATTTTTTTTGTTACATATGGAGCAAAGAAACCAGAAAATATTCAAAATGAACAAGCTGAAAAATCAGAAGGCTTGTTTTAATTATCAAAAAAAAACACTCAAATCAATTTATCCATTTAATTAATCAAAATAGATGACGATTAATTGCATAATTGTTGCAGTGCTGTTTAGATCGTGTCCATATTTTGGTGTAAAATGGTTAAAGAATGTTAACAGAGTAGTGATCAAGTGGCGATCAGTGGAAATTTAAATATACATTACAGCCAACAGCACTTATGTTGGTTATGAAGCTAATGAGAGGGCTGAGCGTGATAGAGCTGGAACACAAACTCTCATTAATTATTGTGTTAGAATTTGAATTTAAAAATGCGTGTAAACATGTGTTAGTCCGATCTAAATCTAATTTCTCAAAGTCAGATCCAGTTGATGTGATTGGGAACTGAGCTACTACTGTGTGTGTGTGTGTGTGTGTGTGTGTGTAGCTTCAGTCAAACACAGTTCCCTGTTCCAGATAATACCCAGAAATAATAGAAGAAGCCACTAGACAGAAAAATAAACAGTGTCAAAAACATGGCGAAATCCTGGCAGGTACATTCTTGGACTGAAAAATGAGGCTGATTTAATGCTGCGTCAGCTTAAAACAGTGGTTCTCAAACTTTTTTATACCAAGAGAAAATATAGCGCTCTTGAAGTAACAACATTTAATACAGTGGTGTAAATAGGCCGAGCAAAGTCAGCTATGGACTTTTTACAGACGGCAGATTTATGCTGAAATAAGATCATTTGCTCTCTCATCATCATCCTCTTGATGACTCCAATTATTATTTTTTAATTAAATTTACTTTATTATTTAAATCCAATCACATATGTTATATACCACAAGTGTCAAATTTAAGGCCCGCGGGCCACATCCGGCCCACCATGAAGTTGTATTTGGCCCTACACCTCGTCAGTAATATAAATAAACCAATTAAATGTGGACTTTGAAAACACAGAGCACACATTTCTATTTAGCTCCCTCTCTTTTAGCTTTATTCAATTTTTGAGCACAGCCAATTATTAAGAAGCAAAGACACAATTGAAAACAATTACTCGATTAATCGTCAACTATTTTTAATAATCGGTTAGAGGCTTTTTTTCATGATTAAAACAAGACTTTTCCAGCTTCTTAAATGTGAATATTTCCTGGTTTCTTTGCTCTACATAACAAAGAAATCATCAAATGTGAATCCTTTTGATTTGTGGACAAAACAAGACATTTGAGAACGTCATCATTTCCTGGGTTGACAGTATTTTTTTAATGTTTCCTGCCATTTTATGGACCAAACAATTACTCGATCATGAAAAGAGTCAACAGATTAATCGATGAGTTGCAGCTCTAGAACATACATGTTACTATACAGGCCTGTATGTGCTGTTTTATTGAAATACAGCAGATAAAATCAGGCAAGACAGATGGAAATGGACAATGGGAAATCATCCTTTGGACTTGGACAGTTTTTAATTTCAGCCCCCTGTGTAATTGAGTTTGATGCCCCTGGTTTATACAGTAGAACAGTATCAGTAACTGATGTACCACCAGAGGTAGCTCACGTACCACTCGTGGTACGCGTACAACAGTTTGAGAACCATGGTCTTTAAGAATTGGATATTTTTAACAACCACCTAATACTAACAAGCTGAGAGAGGGTATAGAGTACGTATTACCGACAAGCGCAGCAAAGGTGGGCGCACGTCGCTCAGTAAATCAATACCTCACAAGTATAGTATGTATAGTGGGGCAATGAATGGCGTCGTCGAGCAGAACCGCAGTTCTGACTGACCCACACAGTCACAGGAAACGCCTGCCTCCTCATCACATTCATTTCACCAATTTACAAACCCTCCCAGCTCAGTGAATCATCTGTTTTACTCCAGTATAACACAGGGCCAATGTAATTATTTGAAAACTTCATTAAAGTAAGTCAATATGCCCGTGTTAATGATGTGAATTTAGCACTAAAATTAATCCAGACCGATGCATCAATCTCCATGGGGCCCTGGCACACACACACACACACACAGCTGAAGACCCAACATCCCCTGTTCAGGCCAGTGCTAAATATAGAAGTTTCCATGCAGTGGCAAAGTCACATCACCAGACACACGCACACTTACGCACACTTACGCAGTCTGGTTTTCATGACTTCAGAGGACATCACTGAGTTCCATTCATTTCCTGGAGACTCAACCAATCCCTAACTTCATCCTAACCATACAACATGTATTTATGTTAAAATGCAACTATTTATATTATTAGGGATTTGCTCCATAATCTCAATCTCAAAAACCCAATCTGGCCCGCAGGATTAATTTGTGTCACTAAATGTTATATATATAATGTTATAAATGTTTAAGAAGAAGAGTTGCTAATGGTCTGTGTTGGGCTGCTTTACACTACAGCAATTCACACGCTTCAACATGGGGTTAAGTGTCTTGCTCAAGGACACATATAGACCAGCAGAGCCAGGAATTTAACCCACAGCCTTCCAGTTGAAGGACAACTTTTGCCCCACCTTTTACTAAATGTCATATACTTTGAGACTTTTACTTAAGTAATATTATAAAAAGTGACTTCAACTTCTACAAAAGTCATTTTCTGGTAAGATTCTTGTACTTTTACTCAAGTATCACTTTAAGGTAGTTTATAAGACTGATAAACGGTAAACTTGGGCATAATATAGTTGAAATTGCACTTATTGTTCACAATTTGTTTTGTAAAAAGATTCTTCATTAAATCTAAAATCTGTTTATAGGTTATTTTGCTATTATGTTACTGGTCCAACCCACTTCAGATGAAAATGTGACGTTTGAGTTTGACACCCTTGTCTTAAGGAAGACAAGTCCACATTATGTGACAGTGTCAACAGATTTAGTAATACCTAGAACACACACACACACACACACAGTGTCGTCACTGGAAGAATCATCAGTGCAACGTCCGACACGAGAATCAAACCGAACTGTAGATCAGTTAAAGAGACTTAAAGGGCCACTTCACACAAAAATATACAGGGTTTTTTTCAGTAATTTCCAGAGATAAATGTGTTATTTGATCATCAGACAGTGGATCTGAGATACAAGTCTCATCCCTACAACAACAGAGGAAGTTGGGATTGAAAAAAATAAAAGTAAAACTGACAAAAAGTAGACGTCAATGTTACTTTCTTCAAGGAAAATAAAAGCCTGCACTGCTCTTTACTGTTTTTCTGAGTCAAAGTTCTGAAAAAATTTAAAAGAAACAGGTCAAATTTGGTCGAATTAAACACAGCAGCACCCTAATCATTTCAAGTTTTTTCTTCATTTGACCAAGTGGAAAAAAATGCTTTAAAAATGCTTTTAAAATCCTGAAAATATGTGTTAATGTCCAACATTTAGCAAGGAAATGTCTAAAATCTCAACGTTTAACAGAGGAGCCTGGTGTATTTAGTGCGAGCCGCACGCAGGAAGTACTGAACTAATCTTTTTAATTAACTCAGTCTAATGATTCAGTACACCGCTTTACAAGTCAACAGTTTTTGTGTGTCGCATGTAAAACGCAGTTTTCATGCAGCTGTGTTACGATGACTCCGCCCACGTTGAGGAGGAACTGTAGTATTGAAAAACATACCAAACCGTGTGGAGTCAAAGTGCCACTCATGAAAGCGCTGTGTCTTCTAACACTGACAGATAATAATTCTGTATTTTCTCTTAATATCAGCAGTTTTAACACAGCCGAGTAGCTAAAAGACAGAAGGTGATCATGTTAGTGCTGACCTGAAATCATACGTGTGCATAGTGTTTGAGGTGACACTTTCCAAAGGTAATGCATCAGAGTAGTCCAATATTAAGTAAGTAAGTATCCTATCCCATAATTGTTCTTGTGTTTTGTTGATAACTATATCTTTGAGGTCTCTATCTGAGCAGTGACCATTTTCTCCACTGTTCCACTAACAAAAGCGGGTTTGGGGTTCTTCACTCATTAACTGACAATTTTGAGACCTTGGGATTAAAGTGATCCAGCACAAAACCTTTGAAATGAGGTGGATGAGGCTCTTCAGACTGTGGAGGGTGGCATTGCACTGCTCAGTGTGCAACCTGCCATAAATGACAGAAGAGTGGTAATTAAGAAGTTTGGGCCGTGGAGGACGGCATTCCAGCTCTTGTGGCATCTTTCCACTGAGTGGTTCGGTATGGTAAATATATTTTTTGGGGTTCCTATTAGGAATAGTACCAAAATAACCGGCCATAGTCGTTTCGTTTTTCCATACCCTTCCTTTTGGGTACCAGAGTAATGGTAAGTAAGGCTGCAACAACTAATCGAATAGTTGGCAAGCCAACCAACGCCGTGGCATAAGTGCCATTAAGCTGGATGCTGACCACCGTAAGGTAAGAAGAAGAAGAAGAGGAGAACCAATGCCACAGCTTGTCTAGCTCATGTGACGTGATTCTGCAAGAAGCGTTTGAAAACATTAGCAGAGAGAAAAATGTATGACCCAAGTCGTCAAAAGTATGCAAGCAACTTTACATGAACGCCTTCAAAGAACAGCGTTAGGTGCAAGATGTGCACAGCTGATCTCGCACGGCACGGCAGCACAACATCGCTGCATGAGCGCCTGAAGAGGAAGCATGTTGGAGCCGTGGGGGAAGGAGGTTCATGATAAGCTCGTAGTAAGTGAGATCCACGACAGTCAGCGGATTAGGTGACAGAAAAACGTCACTCCCTTGCGACCGCTGTTTATTCAACGCCCGCAGTCTCTTCACAGCCAGTGTCCTCCACTGTTGTCCTTTGTGTCGTCTGTTGTGTCACGGTCAGTGTCGTTGCTGGATTTTGCTGACACGGGCGCCACAGCCATCGGGCACAGCGCTACCCCACCTACCTAAGTAAAGGTACTGTTCTCAGTCGAAACGCAAGCCTGACCGAGGGCTTCACCGCTTCGAACTGTACCCTACCATACCAAAAACTGAACTGTACCGTGATGGCTTTGGTGTGCAGCCTGCAGGAGATTATTATTAGAAGAAGAAAGCAAAGGTAACAATGACAAAAATACCTAATGGAACACAAAGGACACAGTGAATAAGTCATGAGAATGTCACCCACACTGCTCCCTGCCTCCTGTCGGCACACTGTCAGCACCTTTGTGAAATCTGCACCTTGTTTTACCAATAACATCCTGACAGGGAGTGAAAACACATGGTAAACACAGAGGGAAAATCTTAATACCCTGCTGGATTTCATGTCTACAGGAGGGTGAAGACAAAACTGGGGATGCATGCCTTTTTATATGAGACAAGACAATAGGAAGAGACAAGAGGCAATCTGAATGCATTTGTGCTTAATGATAATAGTGCCGCAACGCTGGCAGCACAGCATCGCTCAGGTTTTCTCAGTGTTGGGTAAGAACTAATGGTTCACGGTGAAGAATAAAAACTGAAGAGAGGGATCAGCCAAGGTCACCTCTCTTCCACTAGTTTAAAACTATGACTTAAGGCCTCACAGTACTTTCAATTTCAATTCTGAAACCTCGTGAACAACAGCAGAATACATTTCCGTCTCAATTCTTCCTCATCATTATTCCCACAGGTGCTGGTTATTTTGTGAATTGATCTGATTGTACAACTACGTTTTTATTCGTATTTATTTCATCTTCATTGAACCAGGAAAACAATCCCAATTGAGATTTTTAAGGGAGACCTGACAAAGACCGACGTCCAACCACAAAAAGACAACTTAATGATAGGTTCAAAAGCATTCCATGAGATTAACTCTGTAAGCTTGAAGTCTGCACTTGAACTGAATGACCTGCAGCATAAAAATAATTACTACTAGTGATCGCTACAATTGTAGAAAAGCATACATTTAAATAAAAATAAAATTTTATTTTACACCAAATACTGCACATGAATAATTTGTACTCTTATTCAGGTCAGTCAACCACATCCCATGGCCTTTTCCTAATCTGTTCAAGTGCCATCACATGACCCAAGTATGACACGTTGGTCAAGTGACAACAAGTGGTCGTATCTCAGGCGTGGGAGGTTTTCATCTCTGCCCTAAATCGACCACTTGAAGAAAATGCTCCCCCTCCATTTCCAGTCATGGCAACCTCCCGCGCACAAACCACCAACCACTTCCCTGTAATGCTGACAGCAGGCCTGCAGGAAGCTTGAAATCCCAGATGAATTACAGCCACAGTGAATCAAGTGTGAGCTGAGATTAAACAGGTTTCCATTAGGTGGAAGGCCACAGCGATGCAAACAGGAGAATGAGTGGAGGAGAGAGCAGTTGGAGCAGCTCATTCCAGCAACACTTTCATTAAAGGAGGGAAGAGAGGAGGAGAAGATAGGGAAGACCAGGCCCTTCATTCACAAACACACACACAATCAATATACTGTATGTGTGTTATAAATAAGGATGTGATAACTGAGAAATCATGGCCCACAGTGACAGGAATTCAACACTTTTGAAGTGTTAAGACTTTGAAATCTGTTTCCCTGCAACATCCAATTCTGTGATTTCAGTTCTGGACCTAAAACACATGGAGAGGATGTCTCTGGTTTTCACATGGGACCACAAAGAAACATGTGAACCAGAATGCAACTTAGGGTAAATTGGAGAACAAGATTGACAGGTGCACGAGCAGCAAGGCTGCATCAACCCTCCTGTCAGTGGCGTACGGGACTGCTATGAAGAGGCGGCTGAAGCCTGAAGATGAAGCTCTCCATATACTTGTCAGTCTCCACTCCAGCCCCAATATATGGAAGGAGCTGTGGTTGAGCTTCAAATAACAAGCTGCCAAAAGGAGTTTGCTTCATAGCTCCTTTACAGAGAACACTACAAAGTGCTGTGAAAGCACATTTCTCGACTAACACTGAAAACGCACTTTTAAAGAAAGTGGAGGAAAAAAAAAATGTCCAGCATCCAGCCCCTTAAATCTGCAGTTGGCAGGCTTGCTAGAAAAATTGTTGATTGGTGAGTCTCATCGCCAGGTTGTTAAAATTCTACTGTTTTGGAATTGAGGCTCTCGATCTTGATTCCCTCCCACCAGGTGAGCAAGGACAGATACATGTAGTTTAAAGAGTATGTGCAAGATCACCTGAGGCGACCTCTCCTCTCTAAACGGCTCTGCCAATATTGACATGTGTTGTATTACTGTCCAAATCTCTTTTAGACTTTTTTTTCAAGGCCCACTTTGCAGTGTAAGCACTTTTTATCAATGTTGGAATAGTGGCCTCTCCAATATTTGGCCATGTATGCAGGCAGGGCATGGTCAATCAGCCAATAATCTCTCTGAACTGCTCTGTGATTAGTCTGAGTCTCCTTGGACTCATCAGCACTGATGAAAGCCTGCGAATGTGAACCTTTTTTCGGCACAAGCTCGGGTCGGGTGTGAATCCCGTCACCACCACCTGGGTTTTCATCACCATTTCTCCTTAGCACACACTTTATCCTATGTTCTGTGCCGCACTCACTCGGCGCCGCTGCTTGTAAACTCTCAAGTGCAGACAGGCTTCTGCCTCCACTGAATCACGTGATGTAAAAGCGCTTCATGTGTTGAGAGAGAAGGCAGCGACAAGGCTGCGCTTGGGGTGAGAAAACAGAAAAAGACGTGTCCGAGGGAGCTGTAGCATCGTTCCAATCTTCTTTGGTAGGAATGCGTCCAATTCTCTGCGTCCAGATTTGTACCGCCACCTGATGGTGAAGCGGGATACTACAGTACGGTACTACATACCAATGTATGCATGAAGTTGCCATTACTTTATCAAACTGATATCTTCCAAAAAAAAAAATAGGTGTTAAAGAAATGGCAGTAAACGTGCACAAATTAGCTCTTGTCATAATTTATAATGCGAATCAGGTCTCGATGGTTTGTCGTCTTTAAAAAGTGGACCATCAAATAAAGTTGTGGAAACACTAAAGGAGGTGCAGAAAACTGATTGTTCAATAACAAAAATGGGCTGCCGACTCTTCAGTTTAATAGGCTTTTCCTTGTGTTTTGCCCCGTCCAACCACAAAGTATCAAAGAAATTGGTTTCAGTATTTTTGAGTAATTCGACCAAGAGTCAGACAAATAGACAGACAGGATATAAAGTGCCTCTTAGAGCAGAATCCTTCTGAAGCCATTATATTAAAGCCAACTGAGGTAGTATGAGCATTTGATTTCAATGTTGTTATGGTTGGGGGGGGGGGAGAAAACACTTCTGGGATATTTTGCTATGCCTGCTGCAACTTAAACAGTATATTAATGTGATGTTTGAGAGTTAACACATTATTGATTTGAATATTTTACCTCCGATTTGGTCAAATGTTTATTAAGTCCAGTTTTTAACCACAATTCGCTATTTTCATGATATGAATCAATTATTAAATACTTTGAAAATCTTTATTGCAATGACCTTTTCGGCCAAGTCGTTCAGCCCTACTGAGGACAGTCAGATGTCCTGGGTTTTGTCATGGCACAGGACAGAAGCTGTAACTACTCCATCCAGCACTCGCCCCGCGGCAGACACCATCATTCATGACAGCAGATGAACACTGAATACTTTACTTTTTTGAGGGTGAGAGCTCAAACCAACACAAGGTAAGCCAGGCACAGAAGCCAAGTGATTTGTGGATGTGTTGAGCAGCAGCTCAGTGTTATTGGCAGCTAAAGCTGCAGCTGGGGAACCAGGAGCTTTTCCTGATTGCTCCTACAAGGCTGCAGTGTGTTGGTTTAAGAGCTGTGGGAGGCTGAGCTGTTTGTCTAAGCTGCGCATGATGGGAGATAAAGTCAGACTGATCACAGAGTGAACTGTGGGCCTGCCTGCTCACTCACTCACTCACTCACTCACTCAAACACGAGTTGCAAAGCCTAAACCAAAACTTAAGACTCAACAAAGGCAGCGGGCTAAAGTTGTTTTCTTAGAACAAACAACTTGGCAGCATGAAGAAACCGTAAACCATCACAAACAATTCTTTTCCACAGATACTATTTAATTTTTATATAATTCCATGCTCTTATTTTCTCTGTATCGGCTGTTTGTCTAAGTCCGTTAATAACAAACTCTCAAAGTAGGTCACAAGATGAAAGAAATGAGGCGAAATTATTGGCCTGGCCAATTATCGTGGGCTGATATTTACCAATTATGTGCATCTGTGTTTTATTTTACCCATCACCAATATTATTAAGTAATTACAAAGTGTGCTACTATGGCTCTGCTACCGTCTCTTCCTATGGGCCGTTTATGGGCTGGAGTTGCTGCTTCGTCTTTTACTGCAAATTACAATACATTAACAAATGTCCATATAAAGACAAGACAAGAGAAAAAGAATAAAAGGAAAGTAAAATTGTTGATAAACAACAATAGCACAATTTTTACTGATTGTCGGCCTTGTTAACTAGTAATAATAGAAATCGCCCTGACAAAACATCGGTGAACCCTTAGATAGAACAGTTGAACACTGATTAAACACAAGATAGAAAAGGTCACATTGTCAAAGTGCTTTTATACATTTATACCAAGTATAATTGAATGTGGGTCACACACAGTACACAGACCACATATGAAAAAGTTGCAAAACAAACTCCCATTTTTGAGCCTCAAGATTTGTACTGTTATATTACCAGCACTGTGACAGTTTTTGAAATTGGACATTCACAGACATCACCTGCAACAAGACATCTATTTACAAGCTGTAAATCTCACTGGAGTCACCTCACATTTTCCATGCTTCATCATCTGTTTCCCTCTAAATGGAAACATAATTTAGAAAATTGAAATCTATGTTCTATCTAAGACGAGCTAAAACTAGCAAATGAGACAAATTTCTCCTCAGGAAAATGTTTGCTGGTGTCCAAACTCACAATATCACTTAACCCTAACATGTCTGTCTGGATGGCCCATTGACTTTAAAAGCACCAGCACAAGGTCAAAAATAAATCACTGAACTGGAAACACAGCCCAATCACTACGGTCAGTAAATGTTTGTCTATATTGTCAGATTCTATGTTCATTAGAAAAACACAAACAAGGTACAATATACGTATGCCACGTACATTAGTGCCAATGCAGGTGATGCAGACCTGCACAGGCTTTGACAGAGGTGCTACTCGCTCTATTGTGAGATGATATGCCATCAAAATAACATTGTTTGGAGGCTAAAATCCTACATTGTGTTGCTTTAAAAGGAAACAAAATGTCCTTTTTTTTAATAAAATAGTTATCCCAATGTCTCAGGTGACTCTGTCTTAAAATGAAATTAGTACTTATAAAAGGTCTCTCTGTTCTAATTAGCTTTATTGATGACCTAATTAGCCTTGAAGCCAAAATATTTACATGTAGTTCAGTGGTAGAGCGGGTCGTCTTGCAGCTTGGCAGTTGTGGGTTTGATTCCCGACTCTGCTAGTCTACATGCAGATGTGTCCTTGGGCAAAACACTTAACCCCACATTGCTCCTGAAGGCTGTGCCAGCAGCGTGTGAATGGGTGAATGGCAGAAACTGGAGTGTAAAGCAGCTTTGAGTGGTCATCAATACGAGAAAAGCGCTACATAAATACAGACCATTTACCATATATGATCTAATAGAGTCTTTTCCATGACTGTTTATACCACACTGGCTAAAGCAATTAGCCTATAATTATCCATGTCCCAACCTTTCCAGCTTAGTCCTTGATGACAGGCGCATGAATAATGGAGTCTGGCAACAATCTGTCACTTCAACCACAAACCAAACGGCTAACAACTGCATGTAGAAATGTAATGTGTTCTGCAGAAACAGCACTGACTGAAGTTACCAACAACCTTCTCATGGCCTCAGACAATGGACTTGGATGCAAACTCATCCTGTTAGACCTCTGTGCTGAATGTGCTACTACTAACACAGTATTTCATGACAGAGACAGGCTGGTGCCAGTACTTTTCATCTGAAGAATTAGGAATGCTCTAATTGATCATTATTCGTGATAATCAAATCACTTTTAATCTGGATTTTAATCCCTTTTTTCAGTCAAGGATCAATTTGAGCTCACTGACTTTGTCTTCAAAAGTATTTCAAAACTTGCGCAGATTGGATCACAGTGATCTTGATATGACCAGTTAAGTTTCCAACCACGCTCAGCGCCCACGCCGTGTAGGTAGCAAACTCTTGAGGGTGTGTTTGTTTACCACATGTTTGGCTTTAACAAAGAGGATTGACTCTGCATTACACCAAGAAGTATTAAAAAAACTATATAGAATGTGGCATGTTTAGATCTGACAAACAAAATAGGAAAGGCTGGCTGGAACACCATCTTTCCTCTATTTAATGCATACATATTTCTATTTAAATATGTTCTCATTCCTCCTCCTTCCATTCTAAATCAACACAGTTCTCCCCTCCTACTCATTTTCAACATTTCCCCACACTGATTACAAGTGTCTTAAAGTGTCAAAACTGGGAAATGCACAACTAAAAAGAAAGAGGGGTTCAAATAGATGAAGAAAGTCACACAAGAGTAAACAGTGGGAATGCTCCCATTGTCGTCAGTGCCGGCCCGAGCCTTTAGGGGGCCCTAAGCAGAATTTGCCCCCCCCCCCCCCACCAAACGGAGTCACCTGTGCTCGACAATTATTGACACAAATGTCACACTATAATGTTACATTATCAATAGCATTTATACAGACGGATTATGAAATACTGTCCCCCTGGGCCAGTATTTCCAGTAAGGACCGCCCTATTTGTCCAAGAGTCGGTGCACACGGGTCTGGGGGGGTCCTCACCCAGAAAACTTTGAATCTGGTAGATGCGATTTCCTATATTCTGGTGCATTTTTGAGATGGCCAGCTGTAGAAAGGCAATACATAAATTTGTTCAGATTCATAGCCTTTTGCTTTTTGACTTTGAGGTAGGGACTTGGGCTTGGGCTTCCAGGCCCCTTGACTTCTTGGGCCCGGTCGGCTCATTCAGTAATCCATCCTTGCTCACATGCCAAAAATGTTTAGGGGCTCCCCTCTAGACTTCTGGCCCTTGGTAGACCCCTGTATTAATATAGTCATTATTTACACCAAACCAGACACCTTTTAACCTTAGAGGGCACTGAGATCACAGATTTATTTTGAACTTATTCAAAGTGAAGCACTAAGTGTGGTTAACTGAAGTTAAATTGAAAAATTCATTCATTCAATCATGTCACTTTAGATTATTTAATATGTTTAAAAAAGCAAAACAAAAAGCAAATACTCGATTGGGTTCACGTAGTTCACTTATGCCTCGGGCCGGCCCCCAGTCATCATGGTTCAAGGGGTGGGGCATGTTGCAATTTCAAAAGGGAAACAATGAAAGGGCAATATTATTTTTACCGTAGGTGACAGAAAAGAATTAGAAGAAGAAGAGGCTGGATTTACTTTGTAGCGAACATGTTTCCCTGCAGCCTGCCGTGTCCTCCCATCCCCACATCCACAAACACTTCCACAGCATCACACACGCAACATAAAAGTTGACTTTTTTTCTCTTCATGTGAGTGAGCAGAGCCATATCGACATCCTCACTGTAGTAACACACACACACGAACATGACCAAATAAAACAGCAGTTGTACAACATGACAGGACCAAGTGGTGGCCGCTTTCTCACACACTCACACACACACACACAGACACACACTGGGCGGCTGCTCTCAGCTGTGTGTCTCAACTTAAATTCACTATGTTACATTATGTTACATTACGTTACATTACTTTTTTTCCCCAAGGACACTGATATGTGTCATCACTCATGTGTAAAATCATACAGTTCTAGCACTCCTCGTACTACTATCGTACCTCCTCAATATTGGTGGGGTCGTCTACCGTGATTACTGTTAAATACGCGACACAAACAGACAGACTTGTGACGGCCAAAGCAGTTCTTTTCGGCATACTGAATCATTAGAATCAGTTCATTAAAAAGATTTGTTCACCGCTTCGTTCCGTACGTCCTGTCTGACACAGGCACTGAACTAAAATACGGCGGAACGGGTTGTGATTCAGCTCACGGTCACAAGCTTTTGGCAGTGCTGCCGCTAAATACACCAGACTCCTGTTAAATATTGCGATTTTGGACATTTCCTTGCTAGATGATTAGTGCATGTTTCAAACTACAGTTCGAAATTGTACGGTTTGATTCTTCCAGTGATGACACTCTCTGACAGTGGCCAGCAGTCTGTTGATGTCACATTTTAGTATCGGCTCAGCTTGCTTGGAACCTCGCCAGAGCAGGTACTAAAAAAAGCAGCAGGTACCAGGTACTATCACTTATGGAAAAGCAAAAAAAAATAACTAATAAAAAGTGCCATAAATACACCAGACAAATCAGAGGCGGAGCAGACAATAACAGTAAGTGGTTCCAACTTATATATATTACACTTTAGTTCTCGTTCTAACTTAACGTGCATATAATAATGTTGCACTGGAAAAGTTGCAGATGATGCAGACTCCAGACTACGAAATAAAGTAGTGAGACCACATTTACGCAGGTGTCATGTTTACGTTACTGCTGCATCGCCAGTGTGGAAAACAACCTGTGTTTATGGCTGATTAATTTGACTTGGGAGTAAATGCCCATTATAACTATTCCCATCACAGACCAAAACCAGATGTTAGTGGGAGTTTTTGAACCAGAGGACAAAGTGGTTTAGTCCACTGTTCTCTCTCTCTCTCCCTTACCTCAGTGTTGATATGCAGATATCTCGCCTAGGAGAAGGTAGATGAGTATAGTACTGACAATCCTGACCAAAGACCCCCACATGTGCCCTATGGGTGACTTCACTAGTTTTACCTCCCTAGGACGGGACCCACCACTTGTGTCAGCTGCAGAAACAACAGGGAAAGTGTTGTGATGCACAGTAAAGCAAACACACCTGCTGTAATGCACAGCAGTGTCCCTCTCTCTGAGAGACGAGTACAGGAAGACTTTGTCCCAAGCACACTGGGGTGTTCCTGTACAAGCCAGTATGTGATGTTACCCTGTGAATGTGTGAATGTCTTTTAAACTGATACTTTTAGCTTTGAGATATCACAATGTAATAGATTTCATGAGGAAAAAAATGACTCTATTTTCCACTTTCAGGGACATCTTTTAAGCTGAAAATGTCAAATTCCAGTGCTGTTGCAGGACAGGCGTTGGAAAAATCGGCTACATCTTTAGTCAACAGACATAAGACACGACAGACTGTGATCTGATGTCGCGAAAAAGAAGTGGCTACGTCTGAAGAGGGGAAAATATCTGATTACAATGTTTCCTGAGTGACACAGAGACAGAAAGAGTCAGTGAGACAGCGAGGATGGAGCCCTGGGGTGGGAGGAAGTGAAATGTTAACCCACAGCCATCACTCCAACACAACATGGGGAGTGACATTTACTCCTGTGAGCCTCTGTGCCGTGGGTGAAATCTATTGTTGGCAGCAAGTCATTTCCATCCTCTGCTCTCCAGGCGTGTGAGTTTAATAGTCGGTTTTCGTTTTCTCCTCTAAAGACTCCAAAAAAAAACACCCATGACACTGGTCATGTGACCCAAAGGACAAGCAGGTGTCACACGACCAAGATCACATGTAGCCATTTAATCACGAGCAGAGACTTTAAAATGTGAAACTGCTGGTTAGAGGGCAATAGTTAGTGCAAACTTCTTGAAAGCAGTATTACTACACCCACCACAATGACTGAATTAGACAACTATCCACACACATGGCGGCTACATTTGTCAAGACTGTTTTCTAATCAAAAGAAGAAAAGAAAATAATTAATTTTGAATGTTGAATTCATATCTACACAGAGCAGCTCATCAAAAACTCAGCATGACAGCGCTGTCGCTTCAGTTTGTGTGTGGACACAGTCGGGGTCAGGCAGGTGCTGACTCAGCGGTTCACTGCTCAAACCGCTGCTATATAAACACAGAGGTTCGCACGAGTTCATAGATGTTTCCACTCTCAACTAATGCTTCTTCTCACTCATGTAATGTCTGCAGATCGCGGTCATAGTGGGTTTCTTGTCAAAGAAAATGTAATCCCAGCTCAACCCCTCCCCCACACCAAAGCCCATAGATAAAATCAGTGATTTTAGCGTGTGGAAATGTACATTATTATTCGGTAAAGCTTCCTACTAGTTTTTAAACCCAAATCCAGGGATCTTATTTCCCTGCTTAAAACATACAGACAATGTTCAATACTGCAACGTCAAACTCTCTACAGAAATAAATAAAGGTGACTCCTCTTGAGGAACAAGTTTGTGAACATAAATTTAATATCAGACTGAATGCTACTTCTGACACAAAACAAATCAGATTGCTGCCATTGAGATTGATATAATAAACACACATTTCATTTCACATTTTGCAGATAAATCAAAGGTGCCTCTTGTAAAAAAAATAAACATTTCCCATCACTGCACTGAATAGTCAACATCCCATTTCAGTGGATACTTAGTACAGGACATGAGGTGCATGCTGGCTGTCTTTCAACATTCAACCTTTTAGGCTAGGAAAACAAGCCTGTCTCCTGCCTCTGATTTAAGGCATGCACTGTCACAGTTAACGCTCTCCCCCCCCCCCCCCCCCCCCACACCCACACCCACACACACACACACACACACAGAGTGAAAACCCTCTCGGACACAGCACTTGAAGCAGAGACAGTGAGGTATTTTATCGCCACATGACTGAGCTTTGGGATGTTTGCATCACGGTGCTTCCGCCGCTGAAGTGGATCAGTGTCTGGTGTTCTACCTGAGGTGGCTTTGACAAGTTGGTCTTTATTTTCTCTTCCCCCGACTGGTGGGGAGATGAAACTGGGACATTCTTCTTAGCCAAAAAAGAAGACTTTTTTCGTCTTGGTCTGAGACCAGGCTGCTGTGGTGTATTTTTTTCAGCGTGCTGACAGATCAGCTCCATGTCCTTAACCTGGGGTCAATCAGTAGGGTCATGTCCAAGAGTTCAACCTTCTCATTGTCACTGTAGTTATTGATACGTACGTTTGGTGTAGAAGAAGCTATAATACACAATGTCTTTCCACATGGGCACAGGATGTCCAGCTTCATGTCTGTCCCCAGGGCATGGGCTATGGCAGAAGGCAGCAACATCCTTTTTACAAACCCCAAGGGCACAGTCAATCCGAGGGTTCTTCACCATTCTCTATATAATAAACATTGCAGGACATGAATAACCTTCACACAAGTCTACAAAGACCACACACACTGAAGCCTTGGGTCTCACCTAAGGCAGTGTGGTTGGGCTACCTGTTATCTACTGGAGCCGCTGTCAGTTGTTGTACAGACAAGTTGGTCTTCAGCAAGGTTCCAGGAGCTCAGAGCATCTTTTAGCCGCTGGGCAATGTGCTCCCCCTCCCCCCTCCCCTGGTCTTTGTGGAGGTAAGCTGTTTGGAGGCAGACACTCTGCAGAGTCCAGTCGCCATTGATAAAATGCACTGTCAAATGATTTGGTCTGACCATAGGTCTGTAGAAGTCAAATAAAACACGTAAATTTCACGTGGCAACTTCAGCCAAATGCTTGTTATTCGATCCCACTGCTACGCTGATGACACACAGCTATATGTGAAAAGCATCTTTCTCCAACTGAACAGTCCCAATCAGACCCAGTCATCATCCATAACCAGCATCACCTTCTCTGGTCACAATATCCCCCCTCTCCTCATCAGTAGGGTTATTGAATATTGATCGAAACGACAAAGGTGGAATTGAGGATTTAACCACGCCTCCAGTGTGACGTCCTTTTATGATTGATGTTTTAAGTGTTCTACCAGGATCCTCTCTACATGTGACATGTGTGTCATGTTGTAGGAGGAAACTGGAATGGACAACTTTTTTGTCTTAAATTGATCATTATGATAATAAAACTGATTGTACATAGCAATGGGGACATAAAATGAACACTATCAGTGTTTATATTGATTCTCTTGAAGACTTGCATTCACAATCAGTGAGTCTACATGTGTGTTAAAAGTCCGATTTCAGTCAGACAATAATTCGGTTTACTTTATGTCATGTAAACACTTTAGTCCCACTTCAATCAAGCTAGTCTTAGTCGGACTACCATACCTAGATAATGTGATTCATGGTCCAATTACTCCTGCATGTATACACTTAGTCGGACTGGAGTCGGACTTGCAAAAGCTACAGAGAAGACCCACTTATCGACTAACGAAGAGACAAGATTTATGCTTTCAAACCACAGCACGATCAATCGAACTGTCCATTTTGCGGTTTGCTTTTCCGTCACATTAAGGTCAACAGGAAACTGTTGAAACAGTCAGACGTACACGGCCGTACACAGCCAATAAATGGATTGACTTCTCCGCATGTATACTCGGACTCGGCAAGTTGTCCGATTGCCTGACTCCGTCAGACTGCAACCTTAGCTCGACTAAACTTTGATTAAAAGTCTATTCGTGGCTCAAAGGAACAGCAATATTTCATATCCAACACACTGAAGATAACACTCACCTGGTATCTACTGTGTTTTCATATAGGTATATTATTAATGACACAATCCCAGCTCTGAGGACGCAAATATCACAGCACGATTTATTCAACAAAAGAGACACCTGTGTAATGAGAATGATAGCAAATGAATGTAAAGGAAAAACAAGAGCAAAAATAATGCATACCAGGATATCACGCAGGACGTTATATTGAAACAAATAACGCTTCTAGACCAATGCTTTAGGGAAATTTATACAAGACGGTTATAATCTGCACTCCAATATCAACCTGCTCTTATGAAACGCAGCGAGTACAGAGCAGGGTGTGTTGATGTTGAGAAGATCAGATATATGGGTGTCTATTAAGACACAGAAGCAAACAATAACACATTGATAAGATCCATCAGAGACTGCCCATAGAGCCGCTCAGCTGCTTGTACTTTAAGCCACTTTGAGTGCTTGTTGTGTGTAGGTGGTGATTGCACTATTCATCTGCCCTACTCGGTAATTACACAATTACACAAAAGCACAGCAATTGAGTGGGTTACTGCGGGAGGCTGAGTGTGTCTGAAAAAAAAAAGAAATGGTGTATGTGTGTATGTGTGTGTGTGTGTGTGTGTGCGCAGAGTAATAAAAGACAGCAGAGAAACCCCAGTGCGTTGCAAAGACTTTATTACAACTGTGACCTGACGGTAAACAGTGTAGGATCGTAATTATGAAAGTGGATGTTTGATACTGTAGTCCACCACAGGCTGTACATGAGGACAGAAATGCATTCCATCAGTTAGCATGAAAATGGCTCAGTTGTCAATAGATCAGTCAGCAGGAAGAGAAAGGTCAAGCAGGACATTTAACACCAGAGTCCTTCTTTGAACCACACACTTTACAAAAAAGGGACTCTTACACTTCTGGATGCAAAACAAACTCCTGTTAACCCTTTAACACCTAAGCCTCAAAAATGTCCTGCTTATTTTGACCGTAAAAGTGCCAGAAAAATGTCCTTCGAATAAGTGACTTTTGACAATTATTCCAGAATAACTTTGAATATCTGGAAGTTATTTGCAATTTACCGCATTTTACAAATCGAAATGAAGTAAAAACAAAAAAATGGAAATTGATTTTTAGAGAAAGAACACCGCAGTTGTACATGAACAACGGATGTCACATGTTAAATTACAATTATGAACAGTATTAACATATTTGCAATAACTCAATGTCTCAATGTGCAAAAAAAGGGCAAAAAATGGAAACTATGTAAAGGCGTTTTCCCACTCTCGCTTCTCTGGCGACAAAGACGCTGATTCGTCAGCTTTCTGCAAAAGCGCAAGTGAATGTAAATAAATTAGTAAATAAATGCCCCTGTGCTTCTGCTGCATACACATAAATGCTCCCACAGTCAGGTCTGATAGTATTGGAGTCAAAATTGAGAGTGATCTAAACTCAGCTGTGCACTGGCAGCTTTCAAGGACAGCGTGAGCTCTGCAGGCGGACCTTTGGTCTCAGCTGTCTAACAATCTGGATGGAGTTTGACATCTGACTGTTTGTTTCACCTTGACCATTGATGCAACTAGCCATTCTGAAAACTAATAAAAAAACAGCCAAATCATTTTTTTCAAACTTTCACTGGGGCTCTTCAGGTTTTTTTATCTGTAGTTCTATGAGGTTTTGAAGAGCTGCCTCCCCTGTGTTTGCCCACAGTGCGTAGAATGTGCATGTGACCAGCACAGCATGTAAACATGACTGCAACCAGGGTCACAAGGAATAACTGATTTTAGTTTACAGTATCCCAAGAATATATTTGTTGTTCTCCCACATCAACGTCCATAGAGAAAATCCTTTTGTATCATTGAGGTGAATATGAATAAAGGTCAGTCATAAGATAACACATTTGAACTTACTAATGGAGGCAGCAGTTGGTTAACAGCTTGTGTGCGTTGATGTAAAATGGCTCATTTTACATCAGAGAGTAAGTGGTTTACAATCGTAACTCTAAACATTGAGAAAAAGCAGTGAGTGCAGCTTTTAGGTTGTCCTTAAAGCTACACTGCATTTCTTTTAGTGCTTTTAGGGATTTAGTGCCCCTGTTTGGTCTTTGCGAGCAGAAAAGATGCTGCATCCTCCATCGAAAAAACGTTCTGTTGAACAATACAAAATGATTTTCTCTAAGGACTTTGATATGGGAGAAAGAGCTGTTGACAAACTTCAATTTCCAGCATGAAAAGGCTGTCGAACAACAAATATATTCTTGGGATATTGAAGACTTCAGTAGGAGCAGATTTTTCCTTTCCTTATGATTCTGGTTGCAGTCATGTTTACATGCTGTGCTGGTCACATGCATATGCCAGGCACTGTGGGAGTGAGATCTTCATAAGACACTGACTATATGTCACTATCCTCATAGAACGACACATAAAAAAAACCTGAAGAGCCCTTTAAAGGCTTTACTGGGCCATTGAAAGTTTTAAAAAATGATTGCTCTGTTGTATTCTTAGTTTTCAGAATGGCTAGTTGCATCAATGGTCAAAGTGAAACAAACAGTCGGATGTCAAACTCCATCCAGCACGGGAGACAGCTGAGACCACAAGTACGCCTGCAGAGCTCACGCTGTCCTTGAAAGCTGCCAGTGCACAGCTGGGTCGCAATTTTGTGACTCATTGGACTCAAGCACTTGTCTGCATCAGCAGTCCTTTAAAAGTAGGGAGTCTGACTGAGACAGCAAATGTAAAATGTAAATCTTCAGACGTAGATCACTGCCTCTTGCCCGGGAGGCACCGAGGAAGTTAAAGCATGTGGTGCTAAGGGCCGGAGGACGTAATGAGACGATTCCTCCCGTTTAAAATGCATTAACCATAGCGACGTATCTAAGGCATGATGTCGAGCCTTGGTTCTCAATCTGTGGTACGTGTACCACCAGTGGTACGCAAGCTCGGAGGAAAAGAAAGACGGTTCTACTGTATATACCAGGGGAATGTGATCAGAGTGGAGCTGGAGGAGTTTTGACCAGAGGAAGGACAAAATGAAACAAATCGCCTTATCTCTCACTCCATCTTAATCTAATTTTTCTCTGGTCTGAAGTACATGTGAGGAAAATAGGGTTGGATACCAAAAGCTGGTGCTTTTTGAACTTGGTTCACTTTTAATGAATCGGTGTCAAATGTTGGTACTTTAACTGTCTACGCGTCGCAAGACTATGAGAGCACGACAGCAATAACAGCGAGCTGAAAGTGGTCAAAGTGTGGCTGCATTACACAGATTTTTGTTTATTTATTTACTGTTCTTAAATCTTCTTAATAAAAAACTGAACCTGAGAGGTGTAAACTTTGTACCGTTTTGTACCGGTATTCCAGTATCGGTTCAATTATGAACGGTACCCAACCCTAGAGGAAGAGGAGGATGATGTGCTCAATATTTTCTCAGGTGGTGCAGAAGCACATTAGTCATCTTTATATGATATATTCATGATGTCATGATGAATTATTGATATTATTACAAGTGCTGCCAGTAATAATAACAAACAACCAATTTGGACAGTCGTTGATTATTGAAACAACCAATCTATCTATCCGTCTGATCAATCAAAGCTAACGGAGTCGGCATGACAAAAGCATCTGCCGTCAGATTTGTCATTTGTCAGCAGAGGTGGGTAGAAAGTGAGATGACTCACTCCTACGTTGTTTAGCTCCACAGTGCGAAAAAGACGCGCCACAACAAAATGATTGCCAATTAACATCATTGGCAACTGAACACATGCAAGAAATGCATTGCCACTGAAAATGCTGTATGTTGCAGATTCATTTCCCCAATCAATGACAGGTCATTAACGTCACTCAGCTTTTATGGGAGCGATTCATCTGTAATGTAAATCCACACTGAAAAGCTTGGTCCCTTTCAAACCTGCAGCGGAGCGGCTATATCAGGCCACCGTGACATGTCCTTCAGTCACTCCACTGCTGCTGCTGTTTGTCGCCCGCTAGATTGCAGAACTAAATGAGACACATAGACAGAGCAAAAATTGGATGGTAGCTCTCACTGAGCTCGGCAGAGTGAGTGAGACTGCTGCTGTCTCTCTCTCTCTCTCTCTCTCTCTCTCTCTCTCCCCTTGTCATTCTCCCTCTTGCTCTGCCAGTAATCCCTCACTACTCTAGAAAAAGTGGCTCTAAATTTAGCATCAGATTTATCATGCGGCAGGAAAACCTGCAGCAAACTAGACAGCCAGCCAGAGAGAAAGAGAGTATGCACACACAAGAGTCAGAGAGAGAGAGAGAGAGAGAGAGAGAGAGAGAGACAGAATGGGTGGCGGGGATCGCTGACAGACAGACGCTGTCTATCACCCGAGTCGTTCAGGAGCAATCAGACATCTCAGCTCTGAGTGGCAGCCAAGAAGAGCAGCAGACAAGCTCTCTACTGGGGAAAGAGGCCCCAGAGGCATCTTAATACAAATTCAGACTGATCTATACAAACTTAGCATTTAGTATAAGGTTATCCAAAGGCACTAAATCAGAAGCAGCTGCACTTGGCTGTCGATTCATGAAGACGTTTTGCATCAAGAGGCAAAGGAAAGAAGAGGAGCAAAGTAATGCAACATTAGAAATACCAGAGAACTGATCAACTGCTTATGAACTGATTTTTTAATAATTCAACTAATTTCTCCTAATTTTTAAAATGTGAATATTTCAATACAACAACAAAAACCATTTAAACTGATTTATTTTGACATTTGACAACATCATTTTGAGGTTTGGGGAAACTTTGATCAACATGTTTCAACATTTTCGGACATTTTATGGATCAAACAACTCAATCACTCAATTGATCAGTAAAAAGAAGAATCCATCCATTTTCTACTGGGGAGCTCAGTAGAAGAATTGGTGACTATAATATTTGTTTATAAAATCACTGCCCTCTTAAGTGAACAGTATCTTTGTGTTTGCCACTTGATTTTACTGTTAAACTGTTTAAATGATATTTTTTTTGTGTATTGGAAACTGTTCCCTGTCACAAAGTCCACAGAGTAAATCATTAGTTGTTGATCCACTGCCGCCTCCATCAGTCATTCCACATGTGTTACTTTGTGACTTTTGTGTTTGAACTGCTTTGTTCGGAATTAACCAAGTGACACAAACTTACCAAATGAGGCAGCAGTAGGCCAACAGCTCCTGGGTCTTTTTCTCTGTGGCCATCGGTGCAGAAGAGTGAGTAGTTTCAAACTTTTGTTTGCCATCAAAAAGAGTTAAAAGCAAGATAAAATGGGGTTCATCCATCCATTTTTACCTCCTTGTGTCAGTGATGAGTCAGGAAGGCACCACAGAGCATCTTAAGTGAACCCCGTACCAATCTGGTGCAAGTTGCACAATTTATTGGTGACTGGATTACAGTTTAAGTAAGAAGCAGTTTAACAGAACAAGAAATAAAGCCTTGAAGCTTTAACTCATGTTTGTGTATCACAAGTAAATGGGCTGTTGTGCAGCTCGTGTCGACAGCTTGGTTAATTAAAATCAAAGTGCATCTGTTTTGTCAGATGTACGTCTGGAAAATGTGCCGACGAGCAGATTTTAATCAGAAAAAAGACCTGCTCTTACAGACAATGTGTGCAGTATATTGCAGCAAAATGGGCTTTCAACAGAACGGAATACAGCGCGGCGCACGACGTCTGCAATGATAAGAATTTATTTTAGCATGATTTGGTCCTTCACATGATAAAGGCTGTGATTTGTACAGCTTCCCTTCCCACTGCTAACAAGAGCAAACCAGCTTCCTGTCAAATGATCCATACCTGCAGCCTCCTGGCCCCTGCATCCCTCTCATCAAAGAGGGGGTTCACCCAGGCCTGTCTGCTCGCTCTCTTTGAAGCAGCAGATGAGGATGTGTGTGGGCGAAACAAGCACCAGGGCAGAGAGACTACATCTTCCCCCATGCAGTAAGAAAAAGACACCCGAAACAAAGGTTTCCACTTGAGAAAATGGGGGCTCTCTCTCTTTGTTTGAGCACATTTGTTCAGCTGCTCTCCTCATTAATGTCACTCAGTGAGAGAGGTACTTGTGGGCTGACCGAAGCTACGCCTTCCGCCTGTTGCTCTTGTGCACTGTGAAGCGCTGTGTGACCCTGCAGCAGATATGAGATCAGTGAAGCGGTGCATGGCCGTGGAACACTTAACACGGCTCGGGCCTCTTTGAAGTGCCTCTAAAATGATCAAAAATATCTCTTCTGACTTTATCACCCCACGGGAAAATGTGTTACTAGCCACCTTTTCCAGATTTGAAAGGTCAGCTAATTCTTTCTCTCTCTCTGATACACTTTCTCTATGCCAATTTATAGTATCTGCTTTTACAGTGTGTTATTGTTACCTCGTGCGTTTCTCATTTTCATATGCAGGTTGAAACACAGTCATTAGCTGAAAGAGAAACAGCTGTGTAGGAGGTTTGAAAGTGGATGAGGAACAGCCACACACTGCTACCAGGGGGAGGTTGTGGAGCCCAGTTTGAAGTCACGGGTCTCACACTACGGTAAGACTGAGTACAGCGACAAGAAAACGGGCAACGTTGAGGACTGTGGACGCAGTGGTCAGCCAAGGAAACTTATGCCGTGTTTCCACTACGTGGTCCCAGCTCACCTCTACACGGTTTGGTTGGTTTTCCATTACAATATAGTTCCTCCTCACCACAGCACGGCTGCATGAAACTGCCCTGACTTCTTTTGACACGCGACACACACAAACGAGTGACTTGTAGCAGTTGTTTTTCCGATGTACTGAATCATTAGAATCAGTTAATTAAAAAGATTTTTTGGTACTTCCTGCATGACCGGACTCTGTCCGACACAGTCACAGCACTGAAATACAGCGGCAGGGATTTGTGATGCAGCTCGCCGGCCGCGATCGCACGCTAAATACACCAGACTCCTCTGTTAAATATTGAGATTTTAGACATTTCCTTGTTAAATGTTGGAGATTAACCCACGTTTTCAGGATTAAGTCTTTTTAACTGATCTTTTTAACTCCTGTGCCTCTTCCTGTGACGTCACTCTGACCAATCAGTGGCCGGCAGTCTTGACAACATCACACATAGGGTCGCCACAGCTCGCTTGGAACCTCGCCTGAGTAGGTACTAAAGAAAAAGTACCAGGTACTAACGCTAATGGAAAAACAAAATAACCGTGCCCTGTCGAGGCGAGGCGAGCTGAGCCATAAGCCATAAGTGTGACAGATTATACCCATCTGCTGTCTAGCAAGAGGTGGTCTTCGTGGAAGAATTGCATCAAAAACTTTGGCCTTCAATGAGAAATTAAAGGGGAGCAAACCCAGCTATGCACACCCGCCTAAAACACCTGTACTGTAGGTTCAATGTTTACAAAAATAAACAGTTGTGTAAATGCACCTGCATGAACACAGAGCTAGAGCTGAAACAACTAATGGATGAATCGATTATTAATCGATTACTAAATTAATAGACAACTATTTTGATAATCGATGAATCGGTTTGAAGCTTTTTTCATGATTAAAACAAGATTTCCGATCTTTTAAGCTTCTTAATTGTGAATATTTTCTTCATTTCTTTGCTCTGGATAACAAAGAAATCATTAAAAGTGAATCATTTTGGTTTGTGGACAAAACAAGACATTTGAGAACACCATCATTTCCAGGTTTGAAGAACACAGATCAACCTTTTTTAAGATTTTCTGACATTTTATGGACCAAACGATTAATCGATTAATCGAGAAAATAATCGACAGATTAATCGACTATGAAAATAACCGTTAGTTGCAGCTCTACACAGAGCACTGCCGAGTATTTCGTCACTCCGAAAGTTTGGCAAACACACTGTACAACATTTTGGATTTGGTTTTGGGTTTGGGGGGCAATAATGCCGCAGCGCGTTGAATGACAACCGTGGCATGCACAGAAGACGAAGAAGAAGAAGCGGAAACACAATACAGGACGAGCTAACGCAGACACAATGGAGAGAAGGCAACACACACGCACACACTCACACGCACGCACAAATTTTACAGCTGCAATCTCCAAGCAGTACTGTAGACATGTCCAGGCAAAGTAAAATCTATAACTATCAACAGTTTCAGTTAAGATAAACACTGAGTTCTGTGTTTGTGTATTGGTTTTGGTTTCAGTGTTCAATCCTGTGTCTTTACTCAAAGTTACGTTCGTGAGCATTCAGATGTACAAACCCAGCGTTACATTGATTTTATTTGTTTTTGCTTTGCCAAAATATGTTAAATGGGCAAATCAAACAATTCCATTTTTTTTGTAACATCCAGTTGGTTTCTTCATTTTGAAGAGAAGCATTTCATTTTAACACTGTGAATTTAAAACAGCACATTGGAACTCCTGCATTTATTCAAGTAAATATCGGTAATACAGTGAAAATGGGAGGCCCGCAGCCCTAAATTGCCCACTTGCGCTCCTAAAATGTTGAATTCATCTTTATAGGGAATATGCTACTCAATAGAATTTCTATCGAAGTGAATAATTATTTGCTGAAGAACAATTATTACTATTAATAAATAACTACTCACTGAAGAATAAAAAAATCAGTTGTTCCGCTACCATGATGAGCAAAGAACCCAGAATGCCACTGATAAAAAGTTGCCTGTTGTATGACTCAGCTCTGCACTGCAGGCACTTACATCACACTGACTGAAAATAAAGCTCGCGCACTATCTGCATATATTACACTGTACATTATCGGCCAACAGGCATAATGCTAAGCAAAAAACGACTTGAGGCCGAGTCTGACACGATGTGAAGAGAAGGGTAGGATTTGCCACATTGTATCAAGATTATGCATAATTGTATCCTGTCGACGTGGACACCAACTAATAATTACTTTAAAGTGTGTGCATTCCCTTCCATATAAACCAGCGACATGCTGCGACTGAAAGGTACAAAGAATGACATTTGAAGGAACAGGTCCAGGACACGAGGTGCTGTTTAACCTTCTGCCTTCCTCCACTGTGCACAGCCCTGCTATCTGCTGCCCCCTCCTTGTATTGTTGTCCATGTCCTTGAATTAGTCTCACGCTTATTCGGATAATGAATGCAAAAGTTCCCCACCTTCACCGTGAAAAATGACTCTCACACGCCGGAGGGGAAATATCAACGTTTGTGCCCAAAAAAATAAATAAAAACAGCACAATGTAAAGTACAGCAAAAAAAAAATATCAATACAGCAATGTCAAAAAAGATTTCATGCCAACTTGACTCACCAGCATCACATAATATTTCCAGATAAAACAAACTGTGAGGCAGAGTCTTGTCACAGTATTGATTGGTATTAAGAGAAGCCACTACAGTCACCTTAATCTGCTGTGGAAGAGGAAGAAGACGATGAGGAGGAGGACATTTGTGAAGTAAAGACATTAACCAATACATGATCAATGCTGGGGGAGCTGCTGAGAGACCAGAGAAAGGCAGACCCTAAAGAGTTAATGCATCTAAAAGGTACAGTATGTCGGGTTTAAAGAATCATACAGAAGACTGTAACAAGATAAGTGTTAAGATAAGCAGATTTGAGGGCATAGTAACCTTTAAAATCCTATAGGGATATTGGAAAAAGTGCTCGTTTGATATTATAAGATTGCATATGGGCATGTAGATTACATTTCAAACAACACAGATGTGATTAAAGCACTAAAATGTTGCTCGTGGGGACTTTAACAGAAGTTGTGTTCTTGTGTTACGTACTGTATATCTTCAGTGTAGATCCTTTCGAGAGCTACGTCACAGAAATGTGCGTGTGCAGTTGGGGGTCAGAAAACACACTCGTACCATTAACTTGTACAACAGTCCAACACATAAGATGCTTACTTGTAGCGTAGTTGGCTGTGAAAATAGAACCATCAATGGCGTCAAGTTCTTCAGAACCCCTACAGGATCTCATCCCTTTCAAAAAGGGATAGCACGTTGACAAGTAAACATGGTGTGCTAAAAACGCTCCTTGTAAGACTTGTATGCGCATAGACGTTCTCGCGTGTACAGGCTAGGTTTATCTATAACGTAAGAGTGAAAGCTGGCCACTGGAGAGCTGGCCACCAGTGGTCCCCAACCCCCGGGTCAATTGGTACCGGGCCACAGAGAAAGAATACATAACTTACATTATTTCCGTTTTAGTTATTATCCGATTCTGAACAATGTTTTATTTTGAAAAATGACCAGATTATCCACACCACATCTGTCTATGACTCACTCTTGACGCATGTCAAGATGCTTGCCTCGGTCACATGTCACGGTCGAAGAAGAAGATCGACTGCTGGAGATCGCAAAGTTGCGTTTATTATTATATTTAGAAAATACCAGTTTTTATGCTGGTCGTATCATTTTATTTTGTTGTATTTATCCGCCACACATTAAAGGCGACATAGAATGCTTGTATCACACATATATGTTAGTTATGGAGGTCTACTTACATATATGAACTTGTTTTCATGGTTAAAAACCTCCTAATCGCTGCAAACGAGCCGATCAAAATATCTCCTCACTGACGCTCTCGTCAGCCGCGCTGTTTCAGACCAAAATCACACCCCCAGAATGTGGACTGTGTTGTGATTGGCCAGCCAACGAGAGCTTTCCCACTGTCCTGTGATTGGCCATGTACATGGAAGTGACGTAATAGATAGGCCAGCTCTCAGATACACAGCTCCCCCTCTGGCACGGTGGATGCTCTGCATCTCAGCAGCTACAACGAGAGTAGTTCTTCTTCTTCTGCGGTTGAATGTACGCAACCGGATGTGCCCGGACTAGTGCCCGCACCGGGAGGCGCTACGGTGGTGAGAGGAGTGGTGAGGATTTCTGATGACGACATCAAATTAAGGAAGTGTCGATCCGCTTCGCAGAGCCCAGGAAAACAATACAACACTATTTCTCAGCAGTGGCTGAACTGTTGTTCTGAAACTTTAGGGTTTCATAAACGAGGTAATGACGCAGATACACACACAAACGCAGCGTTAATTGGAGCTTCCGGTCTATGTGGCCTTTAAAGGCCGGTCCGTGAAAATATTGTCTGACATTAAACTGGTCCGTGGCGCAAAAAAGGTTGGGGACCGCCGATCTAGCCAATCTTTTACGGAAGCTGGGTCAGGCAGGCTATTGCCGTCGGCTAGTACTAATTTATTTAGGTATTGTTCGCGATCCTTAATCGGCAACAAAAGAACATTCAGAATTATTTGATGGAGGACCGTAGACATACATGCTCTTTGCTTACCTGTTTTCTGACGTTTTCTGACCCCAAACTGCGCATGCATTCTCGGTGGGGTTGTTTGTATACAATGAAAGGGTCTATATGATTGTCTTGTAATATACTGAATACTGCCAAAATGACTGCACTTGTTATTGTGGTCTGTATATATATATATATATATATATATATATATATATATATATATATATATACCACATTGCACTGTGAGGAAATTCCACCCTCAATACGTCCTCTTTACCGGCCATTACGACAGTTGTTAAGCTCCACTTAAACAAGTGCGCCGCCTCACCTAAACAAGAAAATATCCCATGCTGGTCGTGGGTTCAACAGCAACATCCCACATCAAAGAGAGCGAGATCTCTTCAATCCCTCTTCACTCTGCAACCACAGCGCCCAGAGTGACAACAGCTCTCTCGCTCTGTGTGATAACACACTTCAGCAATCACAGCAAAACAAACAGCGTTCCGGATGCATTCATGCGGCACACGTGCACCGTCAGTAGTCAAACTCTGTCTCGTCTTAACACTGCTCAGTGTTTTTGAGCTCAACAAAGGCAACTAAACCTCAGCATCATCCCTCTGTCTGTGTGTGTGTGTGTGTGTGTGTGTGTGTGTGTGTGTGTGTGTGTGTGTGATGCTGCAGTGGGCTGTGAGGACACATTTTGATGCAAACCTGTTTTTGTAAGGACATTTTGACCTTGTGAGGATGTTTTGTCTGGGCTTCACTACTTTCAAGGGCTTTTTGAGGATAAAGACCTGATTTTATGGTTAAGGTTAGAATTAGTTTTGAGGTTAAGAGTTAGGGGTTATGCATTTAGTTGTGATGGTTATGGTAATGAGTTAGGGAATACATTATGTCTGAGTATCCTGAGTGTGTGTGTGTGTGTGTGCATGCAGGAAAGGATAAAGGTCTTTTTACCTTGGGTTGAGCACGTCGAGGAAAAGCAACTTTAGGGTCAATCTGCGGGAGGAGGAGGAAGAGGAGGAGCACATGATGTTCAGTCAGCAAAGACACAGAAACAAAACACTGTAGGACGACATCAATTCTCCCAATGTGACATTGTGACATCCTTCTCTACACGTGCTGCCTTCTTATGGTGCGTTCACACCGAACGAGACAGGATGCAAATTTCACTGCAGTCGTGTGCACAGGGCGTCGCTAATCCTGGGAGCCAAATCCCACGAAGACACAAAATTCCTGTTTAGTTTACTTTATTTTGCACACACACAAAAAAAAGGAAGGAAAAAAATATATTGAAATAGAATCTGCAGGCTTAGGTTGAAATATGTGAACTCAAATATTAAAAAATGAAAAAAAAAATCGCATGATGTGATGTTGCAATGTCCTGACACTGAATCAGAAACTAACGCCTCTATGATGGAGCCGTTTTTATTTTTCAGTGCAAGTATTTTGACACAGGCAAGATAGAAGAAATCCTCTGATTCAACACAAGGCAGCAAATGATCTGACTCTGAATCCTTGTCAGTCAACAATGTTCCAAGACTGACATGATGACTATGATACGGATATCAACTTTTACTCAGCTTTATTATCAACTGTGTTTTTTCACTAATCCATCTGTTTAGATTATGTTCTAACGAGAAAAGTAATATTCCATTGTATACTCACACAGTATATTAACCCTTTAACACCTAAGCTTCAAAATGTCCGTCTGGACTTGTTTCTTGCTTATTTTAAACTTAAAAATGTCCTGTGAGTAAGTGCTTTTGCCCATTTTTCCAGAATAACTTTCAATATCTGGCAGTTATTTACAATTTACTGCATGTTAAAATAGAATATTAACAATTTAAAATGAAGAAAAACAGGTTTTATGTAAATAAAACACTGTCGTTTTTTTAATTTAGATTATGCGTGTAAATTTGAAACTTCAACAGCATAAAACCTATTTAAAATTAAAAAATGTGAGTTTTTGTCTCAATGTCCTGCTTCCTGCAACAGCGCAAGTAAAATTACCGTAATAACCAGATGTCGGAATTTTTCCAATTACCGTCGCGTAATTACGGCGGTGCAAGGTGTGCTTGTGTGAATGTGTCTTCTGTGAAGTGGAAGGAGGGGGACAGATTCAAAAGAAAGAACTATCTATATTTTATTATAGTACTTATATTGTATTTGGAAGGACGAGGTCCTCCTTGTCCTTGACCGGCAATATCTAAATAATTAAAATGTTGCCCCCTGTGTGATCAGTGTTCTGAAGACATTTTATTGCCAGGTTGGAGTGACCCTGGCCTTCCAAAATGCCACCAAACATTTGTTGAAAGCCTGCTCATGGTGTTCCTGCAATATGATCGTCACAAGGCAAAAAATACGGGATTTCTGAGACGACGGTGAACCTTTGACCACCAACCAAGTCAATTACAATGATTCCCCTTAATAAGCTTAAGCTAATATGGTTAAAGGAATATGGATGGACAGACAAACCACTAAAAAGATGATGCCTTTAGCCATGGCTGACAACATAAAAAGACAAATATGAGGTATGTTTTCATTTCCTGTTTTTTTTGTTGTTGTTGTTTTTTTTAAATCAGAGGAAATTATCTCAATGAAAAAACCTCACTAAAACAGTTGGACCTACTCAGGAAATCAAACTGCTGGGTTAATTGTGTGTGTGTGTGTGTGTGAGTCAGCTGAGCTCTGCTCGTGAGCACGATACACATACACACACATGGCTGAACAGAACACAACACACCCACTGTCTCTCATGCAATCAGAGTGAAAAGGTGAACGTACCCTTTTAGAGTCCAGCTCGTGGAGCGGCTGTGCTAAGACTTTATCGACGCCGGCAGCGTCCGCAAACGTGATGAAGCCAAAACCCCTGCAGAGAGACACCAAACAAGAGCACATGACAATCGTAACCGTGTTTCCCACTCCGCCGCAGTTTTCAATTCACGCGACACAATGACACACGGCGTGTCTCATACATGTTGTTAATGTTGTGGAGAGCAGACAGCGCTTCTGTTTTTTTCTGCTTTCTTTTTGCCTGAAATGGTATTTTAAATTAAAGTGGAGTAGTGTGGATGTAGCCTTAAACAGATTAAAGCCCCCATAATAAATGGCAGTAGAGTGAATATGTTCCGTCGCTCCATGGTCAATGTCAAACTGCATTACCCCGTCATCCCATGAATAATCACTCCAGCAAAAATGCTTTCTCCCCCCCTCCCTCCCTCCCTCCCTCCCCCTTTATTTTTGCAAGAGAGGAAACGTGTCTATTCATTTACCTGGAGCGTTTTGTCGTCGGGTCTCTCATCACCATACATTCTCTGATTTCACCGAATTTACTAAAATAATCTCTAAGGCTGTCTGTGGAGGGGGGGACAAAAACAAAGAGACAAAGTGGTTACGAGTTGATTTCATTTATACTTCCTTCGTTAAATAAAAGAGATGAATGTGTTTTGTCGGCAGTGACTGTCTCGGTGATACACAGGGGTCAAGTGGAGGACACACACACACACACACACAGAGAAAGAGATACGGATGCTGTTCGTACCTGGTGAAGTTTGCCAGCTGAGGCCACCGATAAACATTTTCCTGCCAAGTGAAAGAACAACAGAAGTCAGTCCAGGTTTTTGTCATTGGCCGTTGATGTTTAGCGAACAAAGACTATTTTGAGACTGCAGGATTCTTTTTCTCTCACTTTGGTATCGACAGATGCGTATTCACATTTTGGTGGTGGTGCGTCATCAGAAACTCAGCCATGTTTTATGACACTTTGCATCTTCCTTCCCCCCTTGCCTCTTCTTCTTCCTCTTTCACCTCCCCCTCACCTCCAAGTGTATAATCCCTTCATATTAAAAAAGTAAGACTTTTTTCATAGTCTTAAAATAAGCCTTTTATTAAGCTTCAGACAAAGCACTTGCTTTAGGGAGAACTGCACTGCCGTGTTTCCACAGCAGCCTATGGAGACAAACCTGCCAGAATAAGTGCACTTTTTTTGCATTTTGAAGCGGAAATTTGCACAAAAACCAAGGACAACTCCGCCCACATTAAGCCAATGCAGAAAAACCAATGAAGAAGAGGACGAGGAAACAGAGTGAGTGGGAGACAGTAGTCATGAGTGTTTACATCCTTTCTACATCCATCCCTGACGTGCTTGAGACAGGGAGGGGCGAGTGGAGGACTTCCTTCATTTGACGGGAATCTGCAGTCTCACCAATGATGTCACTAATTCTTACACACTGGATCTTTAAAGTCCGGATCATCCCTGCATCCAAATGACAACAGAGGTCCACTAGAGTCCTACGTGGACATTGATGAGCACCCAAGACCTGTCTTCACCAAAGAAGACGGGTGGGCACTTACTTAAAGGAATACATTTAGCTTTGTATTACTAGAATAGGGGGAGTATATTTGAAAAATGGTGCTTCCCAACCTCAGTTGGGTCTTGAGCCTTGGTCCGAGGCTTTAAACTGCAACTTTAAACCCACTCTTAGAGGGACGGGACTTCATTCCCAGAATGTAAACAGTTACGCTATCAGGACCAAGTGTCACTACCGGACATGTAACAAAGAAAAGCAGGGGAAACTGAGGTTGGGAAGCACAGTTTTTCAAAAATACTAACCCTATTCTAGTAATACAAAGCTAAATGCAAATCAAGTATTCCTTTGCGAGGAAGTCTTCTGGTGCCCACACGCGTAGCACTCAAAGGGACATACAGATGAGGACACATCCTGGTGCTCTTGACTGACCCTCGTTTCAGTATGAATGGAAGCGTGTGGAAATGCAGAGACTGCAAAAAGTATGACCCAGGCCTAAGAGTGGCACAGAAGACAATTTGAAATCCATTTCCGAGCAGCCGGAGCGTTCAGACTGAGACACAAACACTTTTCAAACCACCTACAATTTTGTTTTGTTTTGCACTGTCAAAACTTACAAAAAAACAATCTAGAAGGCACTTGCACATGCAGAAGAAAAATATATATATGCTTTTTCTGGCAGTCTGAACAGAGAAGTAAAAAAAAGGCTGCATGAGGTGGTGTATCTGTCTCTCTGCTGGAGACCTGCTCCATTTACAACACCTGAGTCAGGGACACAGCCACAGTCTGCAGCCTGGCACAGTCTCCATGTGATCAACTAATACCGTCAGTCTCAACTTCACAAAGTGGTTCCATTGCATAAAAAAAGAGGGTTAGAAGAATCGTCTCCTCAGTCCTCGTGTCAAAACGCAGCCGGAGCGTGTTTTATGTAAATACAGCGCGACTAAGCGGAAGAAAAACTGTGCCGACTTAACCAGACAAAGCTTTAGATTCATAAAAGCCCTCCGTGACTCATCCTTTACCCCCGCACTTTTACCAACAACTACAACACTGTTAAACTCCCAACATCTCCGAGGGAAGTTTGGCGTGTGATCTTTCCAAACATGCATAAATATGGGATATGGTAATATGGCACATATGGGACCCTGGCGGGGGAATATTCAGCAAAAGAGAGGCAGGCCCGTCTGAAGATAGAACCAGGGTAAGACAAACGGATCCCGGGGAGTCAACAGATTCACTTCAGCATTAACGGATCATACGTAACAAGCGCGCATGTTTCCGCTGACAGGCTGGAGTCACCTTACCCGGGGTCGTGTTGCGGATCAGCCGGGCTTCCTGACGGTGCTTGGCTGCCGTCTCCTTCCATGTCTGACCCAGGTACAGGCAGTGACAGGCGGACACAAGCAGACGGTGGGGTCGGCAGGTAGAGCGGAGCGGATGGAGCTCCGGTGTCAGTGAGCCGGGGGGATGCAGGCAGCGCTCCGTCCGTCACACGTGGGATCAGCCCGGTCTGTTCTCTCCCTCCCTCCCTCCACTGTCACCGACCAACCACGCTGACGTCAGTTTTCCACAGCCCGCCCACAAGGAGCACAAATGCAGATGTGCATTAACCTGGAGTTCTTTCAATGACGGGCAGCGTCGTATATTTGCGAGAGGATTCCTGCACGATCATGTGACTCACATGCAACATTGCAATCAATCAATCAATCAATCAATCAATAACTAAGGAGCTACTGAACACTTTGCAAATGAGGATTTATCAGAGGGAATTATTATAATTATCATTAGGATTATTATTAGCAGTTATTATTATTTTCAGTATGTAATCAAATCTACCAGTCATTGCTTGGAATTAAGAAATGAGGCCATTCAAACATACATGTGGAACATTTCATCTTTAATTTCTCTTAATCCATCCTGTCAAATGGACTAATTATCAATCATTGTATGCCCTGAGTTGTCCTAACCTCAAATCCATGAATAATAGTTAGCAGATTTTTAAAGCAGTTTGAGGGTGCACATGGGGGGAAAAACTGATCAAAGAAATGCAACTAAAAATGCAATTAGTGGAACTAATTGTAACTGGAAAAGACAATTGAAAATAACTGGTTTAGTTTCTTATTAAATTCCTGGGGATTTAGTATTTGCTCTAATAATCAATGCAATTAATCACACACCCTCGCAGCTGTTCACATGTGCAGTAGAATTCTCCACTCAGTTTTGCATTATGAGTCATGTGGATCGTTAAGAACACTTCCTGTGGTCCAATCAATAATAATTGAGTGAAAAGAAGTGTTCTGATCATGTGTTCCTGTCAGCCTGCAGCATGAACAGCTGTTCAATAGGATGTGCAATGTTGAAAATGTGCTTTTTCTCTCTCCTGCTTACACGTACTGCCATCTGCTGGACATGTCTGCACCTCACCGCCTGAACAGCTCACCCTTGAGTCCACTGTTGATTGAATGAAATGTTTCAAAATGGAAATGACAGTGTTCAGCTGAACTTCCAGGGGTGGACGTATCATTTGAACTCTTCAGAAACTGCTTGTTTTTCAGATGTCACAGCAGTTTAGAACAAAGTTTTTTCTCCTTTGTGGTGTGTGAGTTATACATGGGGCTGTTCTCTTAGCCAGAGCTAAAAAAATAAGAAGTAACTGCAAGTGTTTGAGTACCACCCATAGGATGAGCTCTGTCATTGCATCAAACATATCACATGTATTTGCTTACATGCAGAAATGACGCATGTGCTTAGTGAAGGTGTGAGTTATCAGAGTGGATGTTTAAACTTGTAGCACTACACTGACTTAATATATTACAAAATGAGAAGATGTTTTGATCTTTTCTGAAAATAAATTCAACTAAATTAAACTGAAAGCTTGCTCACAGAGCTCACACACAGAACGTGTCCAGTACGGGTTTCAGTAATATTTCCATCTGATTTTGTAGTGTCATATTCTCTCGTTTGTAGAGAAAGGCATTGCAAGGTACATATACTGCACCTGGGCATGCATGTGGAAGACTTTGCTTTGTATTTACAGTGTCAAAAATGCATGTTAATGCTTTAGTCCTCAAGTTTTTTGTGACTAAATAAATCCAACGGCAGGTACATTGTTTGTGTAATATCTATTTGAAGGTAAGCAGGAACATTTTGTGATTGAAATGTAATTTCTACATAAAACAAAGCATTTTATTGCATCAAGTCATTGCATATCGCAATGTCTCTTCCCTGAATTTTGTCATAGAGCATTGATCTAGAGCAGTGATTCTCAATCCTGGTCCTGGGGACTCACTGTCCTGCATGTTTTTGATGTTTCCCTGCTCCAACACACCTGATTCATGCAGGGCAGGATTGAGGAACACTGATCTAGAGACACATTGTCCTTCATTTGCAAATTACAAATAAGGTAAAAGGTGGACAAAACCCTTTGGATTGAAGCATTTCCTGCACTCAAATAAGGTTATAGCTCCTTGGATGAGAAACATGTAGAAACAAAGTCAAAGAAAACTCCATGACGCTCTTTTAAACTTTGAAAAGATACCTTTAATGTAATGGCATAATCATGTCCACCCCTTCAAAATATATACATACAGTATATATACAGACATGTGTCATGTTCATCAGAGAGTCGAAAAACTCCCATTACATGCTGCCACACGATTGCCAGTTTAAATGAATGCAGCTGGACAGATGTTCTTAATAAAGTGCTCAGTAAACTCTGACTATGTATTGTATGAACTCACCATGAATGTTTACATTTCTGTGGATAAAAAAAACACCTGAGTTCATTTACAGCAAGATAACTAAGGAGTTAAGCGTCACATGTAGAGACAAAAAGATACTCTCTAAAACATGCTTGTTTACTGAGTGTACTTTCCCACAATGCTACACTGGCAAGAAATGCAAGAACTGCAAGAATCAGGCACATTCACAATGTCTTTAAAAATAAACAAAACTGCTATGGCTCAGCTGTACATGGTTGAATTGTTTGACCTTCAGCCAACTTCAACTCAGACACAGCAAGAGCATTCCCAACTGCACATTACTGGTAATTGCACATGTTCTCCTTTGCATATGAGATCCAATCACAGGTGGTTACTGGACACCGTGTGAGTTGTCCACTTGTGATTGGGTCACTCAGGACAAGTGGTAATGTTGCACACATGTGCAGCCCAGAAGTGTTTTCACAGATTTAACTACAGCACAATGTCTCTGTCTCATAACCAAGACTTAATACGTCCCATTCTGGTCATGTTGGCCAACTTGACCTTCACTTTGTCTCTGCTCTCTGGATTTCTCTTGGAGATGCATTCCACAGTGGAGTCTGTCTCAAAGGAGATAGCTGGGGCATGTGTAAGCCGACCTACTGACTTCTCTGGGACCATGGCTGCTGGGGTCTGCAGAACAAGCTGGCCCCTCAGAGAATGCCTGAAATGCAGAAGGAGAGGGTTGTGGTTTGAGTACAGTCTGACCATTTCCCTGTCCTGACTGCAGCAAGTCAAGCAAGTTGAGTGGAGGACGCGGAAAATGTGGACCCAGCCAAGGTAGTGGAGCTCTGCGATGTTGAGCACAAAGCAGCCCAGGCTGATGCTGAACATGAAGTTCAGGAAGATGGTCTTCTCCGTGGCACGTGACACAAAACAGTCTGTACGGGTAGGGCAAGGGTAGGTCTGACAGCGGTACAGGTGAGGCACCTCAAAACCAAACAGGAAGTACTGGCCCACCAAGAAGGTAATCTCCATGACAGATCGTAGTAACACGTGAAGAATGTAGATGAGTAGAACTTGGTTGGACTGCTGGGTTGGGTCCTCCTCTAATTCGCCACACTCCTCTGGCAGAAAGCTTTCTTCTATTCCATCGCTATCCCTCATGTCCCAATCCTCTATGTAATGTGGACAGTAAGTGGGCATCCCAGCACTCACTATGCCATCCTTTCCCATGTGTCCACCTGTCTGTCTGGGGGGCCTCTGTGCTAACACATGTGCGCTTTGGTCAGCTTGCCTCTCATCCTTGGCGATTTTATGCAGAACAAAAACTATGTAAAAAATAGAAGGGGTGGAGACCAGCACAATTTGGAAGACCCAGAACCGCAGATGTGAAACAGGAGCAAATGTGTCATAGCAGACGTTGCTACAGCCGGGCTGCCGCGTGTTACAGGTGAACTTTGACTGCTCGTCGCTGTAGACAGCGTCACCCACCAATGCCACCAGCAGGATACGGAAAATGAGCAGCATGGTGAGCCAGATCTTGCCTATCACTGTAGAGTGATTCTGAACCTCCGACAGGAAGCGACCAAGTATGGTCCAGTCACCCATGGCTTATGCTTAAAGAGAGAACAAAAGAGTTATTAAACAGGTGGGAACTATAGATCTATAACTTTGGAAATGTTATCAGCCATCAACAGGTTTGGGCTAATCATTCAAAAAAGCAAATTAAAAGTGATACTGAATGTGACATTTTATAATTTTGTCATGATTATAACAATGTGCGACCATTCCATGCATCACATTCTCTGATCCCATATTAAGTATTAATATATTTTATAATATTAAATATTAATATTAATGTGTAAGTAATAATATTAGTAAAAAATAAGTTTACTTACACATTGTGTGTTTATTTCCCACAGACGACTTATTTATGTTTAATCATGTGACTTTGACTGGGTGGATTTGTGTATAAAGATATTGGTTTCTACAACACTTTATTTGCTCATGTATTATTTTACTTTTTCTCTTCATGTTCTGCAGCTATCAATAAACACAGAGAAAAAAGAGCTTTCATTTCAGACTGAATGTAAAAAGTAAAGGAGTAACAGAGAAATATATATATATATGCTGTTTTTCTCCTTAAATTGACATACAGTGCAACTATGTTGTGCATCGTTTTTTATCTATTTTTATTATGTGTTAATTAATGTTTGTTTTACATCGGCATACCATTTCATGTTGCTTTATCTACCAAATATGTGCCATTTCAAAAACTGCCATGTATAGCTTTAGATCATAAACTGTAAACTACACTTCAGTTCAAATCCCAGAGGACACGTCCTCTGTGTCCACAGTGAGCACTAATCCTACACACCACGTATTAAAGTATCACATTCTTTCTCAGACACAGTCCCAGACATGCATATACATCTACTACAGTATATATTACACCACAGACCAGAAAAAAAGAAGCACGATGAAATCAGAACTTACCTTAATGTCACCTTGAGCTTTCCAGAATAAATCCCTTACATGAAGACTTTGCTATGCAGTTTGCATGGCTATATTTAATCTAAGTGTTGATTAGATTAATCCTGTTGGGAAGTGGAAAGGGAGAATAGGCTGACCACACAAATTGAGCCAGTTTATCTGAAACTGACTTTGTGCTATGTGGCTACAAAAGCTGGCAATGTACAGTTCAACAAAGATTTCACAGCACAATGAGGGGGGTTCCTTTTCTGAATGGCCTGGAACAGTCAAAAACAAAAAACCATATGGAACAAGCTGGAAAGAGGACACAATGCAGGTTTATACTAAACTTCTGTGTTTAGCCAGCCTGAAAAGCACAGGTTAGAGAGAAATAAATTAGTCTACATTTCCTTCATTTGCAGGGTTCAGCCAGAGTCTGTGTAGCTCCCCTTCCAGTCAGAACGCAGCGGTTCACTTCAGGTAAACATGCTAGAACACAGTACTGAAGTCCATGAAGAGGGTCTTCTGGGCACAGCAGTGTTGGTAAACAGGTGGAAAAGATGCTCCTCTCGGGAATCCAGTCCAGGAATCTCAGTAGATGTTTTCCAGAAGTGACCTCTGTTAATGATCATTACAACTGGGAATGTTTTGGATTATCAGCAGCAGCGTCACCAGCCACTCCCGCCCATTCACTCACCTGCTATCTAACACAGACGATGCTGGTGGAGAGACAGCGAGCACTTTGCACCAGGCTGGAATTTAGTGGAAGGTTGGATCCAGTTCAGCATGTTCAAACAAAACTTAACAACATAGGTCAGCCGAATATGAACAGCAATTAAATCACAACAGGATGACAACAACAGAGTCTCACTATCCCAACTGTTGATTCATGGTCTTACAATAATTGTTTCATGAGAATATTTATATCTTACATATTATGCCACCATTATTGTTCTTATATTTAAATGAATTTAGTTTTTTTGCCATATATCTAATTCAATTTTTTATTGTCTCATTTGGTTCTTGTTCTGTTATATTTTTTTCTGCATCTAACACTATTTGGCACAAGCCTAATCTGAAGTCCTCAGGAAGCGAAATAATGTTTGCCAAGAAATACATACCACAGCTATCAGACAATAAAATTGTTCCTACAAAGAGATTTATACATTCACTCTTGAGCTATGGAGTTTGTACAGTGTTTGTTTACATGCCAGTCTTGGTCAGTATGTAGGCTGAAAAGTCATAGTTCAAATTAAGTTAAAAAGTGTGTGTTGTGGCCGCCATGATAAGAGCTGGTCCAGTTATTGAAATACTAACGAAAGGAACCCAGCTTCCTACCTTATAGCCTTTAGCATATGAAAAAAAAACCACACTTGACAATTTGTTGATGTTATAATTTTTTTATTTCAATCCTGTTTGTTCTTGTAATCTTTAACAATCTTTTTGTAATCTTGTGATCTTTAAACGTACCATAAACATAAACCTTACTTGAACTGTACACCAGCGGCATACATAACAGTATTTCTGAGAATGACTGAATTAGTCGATTTCTACAAGTGCAGTGAAGCTACCGCCACCAAGAAGTTTATGTTTTGTGACTGTCTGTTTGTGGCCTGTTTAACTCAAAATGTTAAGAATGTTTTTTGATGATGTAACCTTGCAAGATAGGGGAGTTGTAGACATTTATGTAAATAAATGTGCTAAAATGTCAGTTCCTCATATAGAACGATGTTACTGTGTGGACTGGTCAAAATCAAGAACATCTGGATCTGATGCATGAAATAAACATGAATGTGGTTTATTTCATGAATATGAATGAACATTGGCACTGTGGTAAAGTTGGCAGAGGTTTCTCTTTGAGTGCTTTTTCATGTTAACTACATGAAATATACATTAATTCATTCATTAAAAGTACTTCTTATAGTACTTTACTCCTATCTACTTTAATCATTTTCATATTACATATTACATATTACAGTTATGGTTCTGTTATAGAAACCACATCTAAAACAGAATATAATCTCATACATAGAACAAATTAAGTTAAAAGTGGAGAGAGAAGTTCAACATTTCAGTCTATGTACTTTCCAATGTATTTGAATTATCTTATTCAATTATCTTCATTCAAATATGTTTCCAACCACCTTTTTTGCAAATTCATCTTTCAAATTCCTTGTTTTTGTGGGTGATTTATTCTTCTTTTTTTGTGTGGAGTGTTGTGATAAAAGTACTTCTTATGAAAGAACTGATCACCTGCATAATTTTATATTTTTGTATACATAATTAGATTACCTCAGTGGAAATTTATTTTTCTAGTATTTATAACCAAATGCTTACATAATGTATTACATGTGTATGTATCTAGAGTAACAGAAATTGAACATTTTGAGTTTGCAATAAAAAATATTTCAGATTATTTTTCTTGTAAAGGCCAACAAAAAAAAACTACTCCTGCACACTTAAACCCGGGGCGCACAGGAAGTTGTAGCTGCCATGTTCGGCTGCTTTGTTATAGATTCCTTGTAGGTTTCCTGCAGATTTTAGTGTTGCAATGGAACCGAGCTGGAGTACGTTTTTGTTTCAGGTAAGAGACACAGTAGGGCACTAGTTCAACAAGCTGTATCAGCGGTTTTGAAATGGCTTAAACGTTGTTTGGTTACTATATTGTGGCACTTGATTAAATGAATTAAATTTAGCCAAGCAAAACAAAGGTATTAGCATTAGCATACCACTGGCTAGCTCCACTGTGCGGATTGTTGTAGCACACTGCTTATAAACAGCCTTGTCAAAAGCCGAGTATGGTTGTGGTCTACCGAGACTTACCGGCGTAGACTATTGGGAGATATTGAAACCCTCTTGAATGGTGCATTATACCAAAACATGGTGTTTGTTTCATTTCGCTCTAAAATCACCGCGGGGCTAATTTCTGTTAGCACTGCTGTTGATGCGCGCGCTAGGAAATTAGCTAGTAGCTATTGCTTGAGGTATGCTAAGCTAATTGGCTACTGTGTTCGTTATTTAGAGTATTTTATCGCCTGTAGCGCAAGAGTCACTATCACAATATAAACACGTAGTGGTCGAGCTGTAGTTCATCTAAAGTGCAGCTAGCTCACTAAGCAAAGGAACGCAGGATTCCATCAACGCTGACGTTACGCTCTTAAACGAGAAGTTGGCTAACGCTGTATTTCTCAAAGGCTACCCAGCACGCGGACTGCAGTGATTAAACCACGCGTCAAGAATACAAAACTTTACAGCATAACCACAAGTGTATGAATAATGAATGCAAACAATTATGTGATTTATCATAAACACAATATCGCCTTTGGCCGACCAAGAGTTATTTACGCGAGCCAGCATGTATCATGAAAAGTTTCTGTGTGGCCTTTTGTTTTGGGGGAAAAATAGCAAGTGCAGCGTGTTGTACGGCCGTTTGAATCTGGGGAATGAACACACATGTTTGATCAATATCAGGGTCGTATAAATCAGTGCTAATGATTGGGCCTCACGGTAGGTGTGCAGTAATTCTGCAGCTGCGATTTAGTGAAAACAGGGCCGTAAACAACCGTGGTTATTACCTACTTAACTTGTGTGCAGAGTTGAAAAGAAAACTCAGACTTGCAGGAAATTGCATCGCTTAATGTTGTTTTGGTCCTGATGTACAGAAGCTGCTTGTATGACTGTCGTGAATGTGAACCGTTTTCTGCCTCTCAACGTTTGAGTGTTTCTTGAGTATATATTGTTCAACTGAATCCGAGTTGTAATTTTGCGAGGTCCTTGTCTAAAAAAGTAGCTGATATACACAAGTTAAAAAAGAGTAGCCATAAAGTCTAATTTACTCACTGTTGGTTGTGACGTGGGATTAAGAGCTTGTCTTGATATTGTACATCAATATTTTTAACACAGTTTAGGCATTTAAGTACTTTGATTTGTAGCAGATTTTACAGTGTTACATTGCCTACATTTACTGCAAGATATATTTTAAAATTAAAATGATTTAATGTGTCCAATGACCTGTGTAAAACATGTTACCTTTAGAAGTGACATTATTAGTGTGGTAGTGGATGTGAATGCTCCATTGCACCTCAGGTAACCTTTTACAAACTTGACAGAACCCAATGTCAGGTTTGCATTGCCATGCAGTGAAAAATTACAGATGGTGAAATATCTTGAAATAATTGTTGGTGGCACACCAGTGCAGGTTTTGTGAAGATGATATGTTTTATTTTTATGAATATGCTGTGTTCAAATATTAAAATGTGTGCTGTATGGCAATTTTGTTAAAATATTTTTTATGAATCTTCTGTTTTACTTTGTCTCTGTTAGCAGCCTTCTTGTTTTTCTTTGGTTGTTTGACTTTTTGATTAAATTAATGTTTTAATATTGACTTATATAGCATCTTACATTCCTAATGAAGCAAACACTTGTCATATGAGTCTCTTGTTCCTCCAGGAGAAATACTGTTATGGTCAGTCTCTGTTTTCAGCACAGATTGAACAGAGTTTCTGTATGTGTGAATGCAAACGCCTTTAGAAATTGCTGCAGACATTTTCTGGACAGTCTCCTGCCAGCTTCCTACTCCTTCCTAGTCGGATAATGTCCTAGTGAGCTTATGTGAGAATGCAGAAGGAGAAACACTGCTCTGTGTTTCAGTATACTGAACTGAAATGATCTAAAATCCCAGTTACAATATCACACAGACACAGGAGCACAGCCCATCAGTGCAGTGGATTTCCTGAAGCTTCCCTTTCCTTGATGCTGGTCATATTTATGTAGTAAAAGTTAGTGTGAGTATAGACTGTGTTGTTCCACTGCTAAAGAGATACAGCTGCTATTGGTTTCTAATTGACAATTTGATTTAATGGTGGACATGGCCCAGAATACCTGATACTAGTTTGCAGGAGGAGACTTAATAGTTCAGGGTCATCTTGGTTAGGTAAAGGAGAATCCATGATGGAAAACTCTAAATGAAGTATACTTGACATATGAGGTGTGAAGTATAGGCACTGATAACCCCCATTTTCACCAAGCAGTACAGTGCACTTCAGCTCACCACCGTATGGTGTGAGACGGTAATCCCTGATCAGGCTTGTGTTACATAAATACATCGCTATTTACGCAATTTGCTACAGCTACATAAATAGTGTAACTTCATAACAGCTTGACAAAGTGTAGCTTGCATATACGTAAATTCCACAAGAAGAGTAATGCGACACCGTAAACAAGAGGTAACATTGGAGGACATCAGCACAATGTTGTTGTTTTTTCCTGGCATGTAGCAAGAAAACCACCAGCATAGAAAAACACCGCAGTTTCTACCAAATGTGGCACTTAAGTGTTGATTCTCGGTCTACAAATCAATAAACTGCAGTGTGTATAGCTCCACCCTGTAGGTTCTTGGTGCCAAAAACTGGGGTGGTATGGATCAGTTATTTTACCCTTCTCAAAGTTTGACAATGGAAATGCAAACAGTTGTGTAAATGTAACAAACGGAACCAAATCGCACCGCTTGGTGGAAACAATGTCACAGCATTTGTTTATGTTGCTTTCAGACAATAGTTCTCTGTGGGTCACATTGGCCTTAGTTTAATTAACAAATGAACAAGATGTTTTTGTAGAGCTAAACTGATTAATGTTTTTGAGCCTTTATTACATTTGGCAGTATAATTATTAACAGAATTTCTCAAGGAAGCAGAACATTCATATTTATTTTTTTGTTTTAGACAAAACTGATTCCATCTGAGGTTTGCATAGAGACAATGAAAGGTAGTGAATACAATAGCGTCAATGAGAGACAGCTTTGTAGACATAAAATTCTATCAAAGGAGATGCTATATGGTGAATCCATATCCCGCCTTGCAGTTGGGGGAAAAAACAATAGAGAGTATTTTATTTGTACTGTTTCTTGTTAATTTCCACGCTCCTAAATCCTTTTCAGTGGTTTTACCCACCCTTCACAGCAGATTTGTATCAAAATCATTAGAGCAGTGTGATGGAACAGCAGGCTGCTCTGTCTTTTTATGCTGAGAATGAGAGCACATTTGTCTATCCCAGACTTGTATACACATATGCTTGGAAAAATGCTAATTGCAGAAATTATTTTGTTTGAGTTTTGCTACAGTGTGGCAGATATTAAAGCGAGTCGACAACCTGTGACGGCCCTCAGCCCTCTCTAGCATGCTAAAACACATGCTGTGGCCGCCTGCATTGAGTAGGGACCACAAACCCCCCCCCCCCCCCCCCTCCACTCGCGCGCCAATCTTCTGAGGGCCATAACGGCATCAGCGCTTGGATTTGTGTCATCCATAAAAGAACACAGTGGGGGGAAAAGCAGCACTTGGGATCCTGCCCCACTCAGACCATATCCCCCTCCTGACTGACCGGGTTGGGATGCTTGGCTGAACCTGAAAAGCCATGGGTCAGGTCTTTAACCCTGCCCAATGGCGATTATAGAAAAGAACAAGGCTGTCTCAATCACCAGGCTCTGGGCCGACCTGTTGTTAAGTTGCTGGTTACAACGTGAATCTCAGCTTTCTCCCCAGCCAAAATATTCATATAAGCCCCCACCTTCTGTTCGTCCTGTCCCACTGGGGATCTGCCATGACCAATCGGACAATGCCTGCCAGCAGCTGCAGACTTAAGATGTCCTCCCTATGCAGTTTTTTTTTTTTTAACTGCTGTTGGGTTGCATTTTGTGTGCCTGTCATTGCGTTATTAATCTGAGAAGCACAGTTTTATGGTTTTCATGAATTTGTGTTATTTTATGTTTTCCACACTTTAAGTTGCTCCCTGTTTTTTTTTTTCTTATGCATTTATCTGTAGAATATCTTGCTGTTTTAGTTTTTGTAGTACAGTGACAATAAACAGTCTACTGAACTACTCTAAATTGTAGATGCCCATGATTCTGTTTCTGTTTTCAAAAAAGTGATATCTTATTTATTCATTTGAAGGGGACACATTGATGCATTTTTTGATATTTAGTTATATAGAAGCAGTTTGAGCTTTTTCTTCAAAAAAAACATCCGTCACATGTTCATCATTCATCTTCTGTCAATTTGGATTATTTGTCATAACCTAGTAAAGTTGTTTTTTTGCAAAGTCCACTCGGCTAGTGGTTAGCTTCATGTGTGTCTAAATGTTAATTAACACCATTGCACATTGCTCTCTTTGTCATTTCAGCAGGCCAATGAGGCTCTGCATCACCAGCACCAAGTAGCCGGGAATAGCCTCTTGCCTTTGCTCAATTCTGGAACGGAGCCACCTGATCAAAAACCGGTGCTGCCAATTCCCTTGGACCAGAAACCCCCTGTCAGTGCTGCGGAACTTCTTAAAGACAATGTGGCCAGTGGGACTGGTGGAGGAAGTGGTGGGCCTCCTCTTGCCGTGGTCAAAAAGGAGCCCAAATCAAAAACACCTTTCATCTGTGGCTACTGCAACAAGGCTTTCCGAGACAGCTACCATCTGCGGCGACACGAGTCTTGCCACACCGGCATCAAGATGGTTTCAAGACCTAAGAAAATGCAAACAGCCCCCACCATGGTGCCGCTCATATCCACTGTACCACGGGAGAATAGCGGAAATGCTTCGTACATTACTACTGTAGCTGGTATCTTGACTACAGCCACCACGTCAACATCCACAGGTACTAGCGTCATGACTCCAATGCAACACCAACACCAACAGCAGCAGAGCTTCCCTAAGAAGCCTGCCAAGCCAGTGAAAAAGAATCATGGCTGCGACATGTGTGGTAAAGCCTTCAGAGATGTATATCACCTCAACCGCCATAAGCTGTCACACTCTGATGAGAAGCCATTTGAGTGTCCCATCTGTCAGCAGAGGTTTAAGAGGAAGGACCGCATGACATACCATGTACGCTCCCATGATGGTGGAGTTCACAAACCTTACATCTGTTCTGTCTGTGGGAAAGGCTTCTCCAGGTATTATAACATAGTTGTGATCAGAAATCACAGTCATCTGTAAAATTGCCTTGCCTAACTAATCAAAAAAAACTAAATTACATTATCCTACTTGTTGTCTGTATCTTTGCAGACCTGATCACCTAAGCTGTCATGTCAAGCATGTCCACTCCTCTGAGAGGCCATTCAAGTGCCAAGTTACGGTAAGAGTCTTCCCATCAAATGTTCATGTAAACAAATGTGGCCATGCTTCCTAGAAGTCTTGTATGTAAACAAATGTGGCCATGCTTCCTACAAGTCTTGTTTGTAAAGCTGTCCACCTTTTGATCAGATCACGAGGTCAGAATGCTGTTTTGTTTTCTTACAAGTTCACAATACCTTTTCTCTATTAGGCCTGTACCTCTGCTTTCGCTACCAAAGACCGTCTGCGCTCCCACATGATCAGGCATGAAGGCAAAGTGACCTGCAGCATCTGTGGTAAAATGCTAAGCGCTGCCTACATCACAAGTCACCTCAAGACACATGGCCAGGCCAACTTCAGCAACCCATGTAACAATAAAGGTAGGCCATATGGCTCCGATCACTTCTTTGCTTTTTCAACTGGATTTACTCAAATGTCCACAAAGGTTTTGATTCAGACAGCTGGTGATGGTCTGTGCAAAAAAAGAGTGACACTCAAGTAGAGTACAATAGTTACAACAGGAAAAGGATGGCAATTGCTTAGAAAGAGTCACACTTTGACATGCACACTCCGTTATAAGCTGACTTGGTGAGTGAGGGTGCTTGACAATAGAGTTCAATCACAGGGTTATCAAATATCTGCCTCTGTAAAAATAAATTTGAAAGTGTCAACCTTCAGCTTTTTTTTTTTTTATAAATCATTGTCTTTGTTTTAATGGTCAATATTGTATTTATTAACCCACCTATTTACCACCTAACCCACCTTAACCCCCTATCTTTAACCACTTGACACTGATGGCTCCTTAGTTGGGACAGACCTGTACAGGTCACCAGTCTAACACATGCAGCAGAGACAAACAACCATTCACATTTGCATGTGACTGTGGGAGAAAGCTGGAGTACCTGGATAAAACCCCCTCAAACAACAGGGGAAATGTGCAAACTCCACACAGAAAGACCCCAGTTGAACCAACATTTTAACAGAGAACCTTGCTGTGAGGCTCTGGTACTAACTACCACTTCACCATGCTGCCCTTTTTGGAAGTCAGAAATGTGGGGACATTTTAAAATGTGCTTATTGGCAGTCCTATACACTTCTATGTGCAAAGGTAATGATTCACAATAAAAGCCAGAGGTTGAAGCTCTCAAATGATTTTCTTTTAAATATATTCCCTTTCTGATCCAGAGCCAGAGAGTGCAAGGTTTGAGTTTATATTTCCCCACTTTGGATTCAATGTTTCAAAACAATGTGTCTTATGACATGATTTGTTAATGGAGAGTGGAACTGGACTACAGGCTAATAATAACCATGTTTGTCCATAAAAATGATGATTTTCTTTCCAGTTACATGTTTTTCCCTATCACAAAGTGGTGGATGGATATTTTGTTTTTTAACCTCAACATTGCTGGATTAAATTCATTTGAACAAACTACTTTTTCTGTTTAATTTTTAATTTAAGGTTTGTGCTTTATAATTAAGACTCAAGTCAAGACTATGCAAGTCTTCAAACTCTTAAGTTATAAGATCATGTCATTTGTACAACATGTGACTATAGTTTTTAATGCTGCTAGTTTTAGTCAATGAGTGGGACATGTATCAAACACCCCATCTGACTTGAAAAATGTTTTCTTCAACTTGGTGTTGAAATTTGCTTAGTCTATGTCCCCTATTGATAGTGAAATCTCAATGGGCTGGCAGCTCATCTAACAAAATACAATATTTTCAAGTTTCATGTCCAACGCGTCGCTAAAATTGTTTGACAATTTGCTGTGACCATTAATTCAACCACAATACTGTCTAGTCACTATTTATACTCATTGAATTTGGCTGCCCATGCTCACTCCTTAAACAGCATATGGTCTGAACACATAATTGCTCCTAATAACAAAAGTTCAGTATGAGTTGCACGCTTCTAGATATAACACGTTTCACATCAACTGTGTGAAATGGTTTTTCTGGTTAAAGCTCCCTGTATAATTACCTAAACACCACACCACCACCCCTCACCTCCCCAATTTCAATAGGCATGTTTCCTGTCACACCGCGAATAGAATCCACTGAATCTTTGAGTGCTTCTTGGTGCTCTCCATCATAATTAGGCCATTAACGGCTATTTGTCTTGCCTCTGTGTATGGGGGGAATCACCATGCTAAACACACTTCCTGTGTTTAGCATGGTGATGTCATTTTGGTGATATGACAACAAAACACTGCTATAGCAAGAAACCCAGTTGTGTGGAGCTGCTATAATAAGCATTTTGCTATGGCTTGAATGTAAGGGGCATTAATTTGTACTTAGAAGTTACACACTGCTGCTTTTACATGTGTTTTTCTGCTCACAATTAACTGTTTTCTTTCTTTCTTTTTTTTTCAACGATATTGATTGTTTTGCGCATTTTAATTGTTTCAGGTGTGTTGCCCAGAGACTTCACAGCTGATGTGTTTTGAGACAGAGAGGACAACAAAAGTGTTATAATGTTGCATTACATTGCCTGGACCATACTGAGAACTCAGTAAAGTCAGGATTTCTCACTGCTGCTGCTTTGGTTCCAACATTACATTTTATAGCTGGTAAATTGCCAATCTTGTGGAAGTGCAGCACTTAACCACTGTTGTGCTCGCCATGAGCACACATGCACAAGATGTCATGAGTGATTGATAATGTTGGTGGCTACTTGCTCCGTCTAGTATGGCAGTATTTTAAAGGCATAAACTCAAACAGAGTGCAAAAAGCGCAAAAAGAGTGTCATTTAAAAAATGTAGTCCTGACAGCTTCTCCTGCATTTTAGAGTCAGTCGTCCTTGATCAAATTGAAAAAATTGGCTTCTAATCAGAAAGTGCTTGAATATGTGTTTGTTATTGGGACTTTGGCCGTCCAAGAAGAGAAACATTTTCTGTTTTTCTGACCCCAACAAAACACCCATCCCCTTGAACCTGACCATGCCAACTGTAAAAGGTGATCCCCACATGACAGCACTGCTGCCCTATGCTCTTGTAACCCCATATGTGTCTGTATTTCTGAATAGGCATAAGTGACTGGCAGTGGAACCACTCAGGGCCACGAAAAGGTAATCCAGTAGTTAGTAACCAGAAACCGCTTAACACTCTGCAAAACACAAGTGGCCAGTTTTTCTTCACATTTGCCATGTCACTCAACCACAGAAGAATTTTTCTTCTCTTGAGGACTGGTGTAGTCACGATACAGATTAGCGATGTTTTGCTAAAGTAAGGTTAAAAGTTCATGAAGCAGGATCAGTAGATCATTTAAATGAACCACAAACTGGACCATAACACAGGCTAGATGCACACTACCTGACCTTCCATCAGAGGCCATATTGCTTCACAATAATTTCTCATTACTTTGATCTGATTGATAGCTAAACATGTTTGATTTGTCAGAAAATGAAACCCAGCTCTGCGCCGACAGGCCCTGCCCTCGGCTGAGATGGTCAAAAGTGTGAAACCCGCCTTTGGCCTACACAGAGACTAAAATATCCTTCATAATGTGTTACTGTTTCAAATGAAATTTTGAATTAAACCAACAGTTAGCTGGTTAGTCTATTGATCCTGCTTTTTGAATTTACCCCTCAGGTGAGTTGACAGTAGGAGAGATTTTAAATAACTCCTTCCAAGTCCTAATTGACAACTCTCACAAAGGTAGGTTTCTTCAATAATATTACCACAGTTGACAATATTAATGGTGAATTGTGTTTTTCAGTGACCCGGCTAAACAGCCAAGAAATTGAGAGCTTTTGGCTTTCCTTCTTTTGGAGGGGTAGTGCATTTCAGCAACTTTAGCAAAGCCCAAATTTACTCTCTCTCTCTCTCTTCCCCCCCTTTTTTCTTTTTAATATAGATGCCAACAATGTGCACAACTCGGCTAACACGACACCGGTCACCAACTCGGCAGCTATCACTTCATCTATGAACCGCGGTAACAACGCCAGCAACCCCATTACCATCGCCGCTCAGATGAACATCGCCACCAGCACGGTCAACATCACGTCACCAATCAACCTGCAGCACCCCGTCACCATCACTGGCCCCGTGAACCTGACCTCTGTCAACATCCCGACGACGGCACACATGAATATCGCCCATCCGGTTGCTATCACCAATGCCATGTCCATGAATATCACCGGGCCGCTCAACATCGCCATGAGGCCCATGGAGAGCATGCCTTTTCTATCCCAAGTTCTGCCTTCCTCCCCTCCTTGGTAGAGCCGGTTTTAGCCCATGTAACAGCAGATAATGTCTCAACTGCCTAATAATGAGCCTGTCAAAATGCGTTGAATTTCAAAAGGCAACAACTAATGTATTGCAACCACGTGGTTAGTAACCATAATCATTACTTGTAGGAGTCATCGGGTTTGTAGCTGTTTGCTATCGCGTTGGTTTTGTCTGGAGTGTTTTTTTTCCCGCCCTCCGCTCTTTTTAAAATAAAGACCACCACAGTTGGTAGGTTTTTAAAAAGCTTGGAAATGGTCCTGAAGTTCAGTACTGCTAACTCCAGAGCGAAGAGTAAACACAAACTCGGATTGACTCATTTATGACCTGTTCACTAGATGAATTTCCTGAATGGTGTCACAGACGACAGAGTATCTGAAATAAATTCTTCCACGTGTCGATGGGGGAAACAGGTTCCCTGAAAAAGACAATTTTGTACCAAAGATTTTCTTAGTGTTTGCCACTAAAATGACATATTTTGAACAATAAACAAGAAAACCTTTGCACATTAAGACCCTCGAGGAACCAAAAGTTTTTGTTAAGATGAAATGAGTGTTGCACCCGTCCCTAATTTGTCGACACCGTTTTACAGTGAAAGCCAACATGGTAAAATGTTGCCTCTTAATCGTTACACATCATGTATAGTATGTTGCAAGAATGCTACTTATTGCAGGATTTAAGTTCATGATAAACCACTTGCATTAATGTCAGTTTATCATGAACGGGGCTTATTACACTTTAAAAACCAAGAGTATTGTTTTTCCACCTTGACGTGGGTTGAATTATTGGGCAGTTATTACATTTTCATCTGCTGAAACCACATTTGTTTTGCTTATCTCTTTTGTCTCTCTAAACAAAGGCGGTTTGTTTCACTACAACTGATAGCTGACCATTAGCTGGCTCAGTGCAGCAGTAATGGCAGTGAACATGATGTATGCTGTGAGAGGCAAACCCTCTGAGCACGATTTCACACCTGCAGTCTGGATTAAACAGACTCTGTTTTCCTGCTTTGGCTGCTGTGATCATGGTACAAGACCCTTTTTGGTTTGCTCCCAAACTAATTCTGAAACAGTTTGGTGAAGGGATGTGATCCAACCTGGATTCGACCCAATTACCATATGTACTGAGTGTTCCTCTATCCAGAAGTACTTTGCATTCTGGGAGGCAGCAGGCTGTTAACAGTCAACCAGTGAAGGAAACAAGGATTCACATCTTAGAACAAGCTGCCTCCTAATGGTCTTTACCTCCTGCCTCAAACATTCTCGTCGTTTTTAGCGATGCATTTTGGTTTGCATGGATTTTTAAAATAAATAAATAAACCAAACCACTTGGGAAAATAATCCACCTTTACAAATATCAGCCGACTCACCAGAAGAAACGGAGACTGTAGGTGTGAAACCGTCTCTGAGCCCCCTTTTCCCTTTAATTCTTTCATCTCGTTTCAGCCACCGAGCTCAGCGTCATCTTGTGAAGCGACCAGTTAAATTATTTCCTCACCTGGTCATTTGACTTCAAAACATGGGTCATGTGTGAAAACTCAACTGTACCTGAGGCATTGTTTAACGACTCCTTAAACGGAAGTGTAGTGCCAGACTTGTTTTAAATGCTTCCCCTGAAGCATGTTTTCTTTAGTTTCGTGTTTTTTTTTTTTATATTTTTTATTTTAGTGGACTTATCAGTATTTAATAGTTAATGTATTTTAAAGTTTTAAGTATAAAAAAAACCGAAGCTTCCATTTCGGGGGAGGGTGAGTGGTGGTGTGGATTTCACTGATCGTATAGACGCGGGTGAGATCGATTCGACCGTCAGTTTCTACCATGTCTGTATTTTCAAATAGCTGGAAACCAGTCACTCTTCACTGCTGGATTCTCTGTGACATTTGTTAGGATTTATTTTATGTATTTATATGAGGACATGGCAGTTGAAGGTACAGGAGGGGAAGCGTGTCCTCTAGGTTTTGCCCTTAAAATGGCAGTATTATCAAATGTCAGATTTAAGTTTTTGATTACTGATTTTTGTAGAGGTCAGAAGGGTTGCGCCGTGGCTCTCTAGACTACGAAAGCAGTTCCAAAGTTAGCAGTGGTGGTATGTTTGTTCGAGGTAGAAAGTTTACTTTAGCAGGTATAGGATCCGTCACTGTCAGTCAAACTCAGGAAGGTTACTGAGAATAGTCTTTTAAAACCGTGTTTAACAATTTACACACTGACCATTTCTTTGTAAATATGAAACACTATTTTATTGCCTTTTACCTGCGAGTGAGTGGGTCTCCACTTACCGCAGGATAGCGATGCAAGAGCTCTATCCCCCCACTGATGTGGCCGTCCATCCTGGAGAGGACAGAGAACTGAGCAGAGACGAATGAAAGGATAAGGCTGGTGTCGGTTTTCTTTGATCAACAGAATCCATGAAAGGCTACAAACGTTATGTTACAGGCGCTTCCAGTATTGTAGAAGTCACAAAGTAGTCGTGTAGTTGAGCTGACTTCATGGAGGTGAACACTCGGGCCTTTTTAGAGCTGATATTAGCCCTTAGCACAGGAGAGTTTGAAAAGGTCTCGAGTCTCATTCACCTCACGTTGCATCAAAGCAGGGGGAAAACAAGTTCTGCAGAATAAACACTGGTGTGTTCTGTGTGGTGCAGCACTGTATCAGACGGAAGCTACACAAAGCAGACCAGGCTAAACGTGTTGGTCAGAGCTTCTTCAGGGAGACTTATCAGTTAACATTAAGAGGCAAAATAAATCCAGCCTTATCCTTTTTTTTTTTTTTATTAATCTCAACCTTCTCCGTAGATCTCACTTGCATAGCTCATAGTTTATTATTTTTGTAGTTATTTTTTTAAATTTTCATCTTTAACTGGAAAATTGAGGCTTTGATCACAAAAGGACTTGTCACGCCAAAGCTCAGGACAACCTGAGAGATTGCATTTTTGTATGTTGCCAAGCAACAGCCGCTAAGTAAATAACATTGCCACCACAGGTTATAGCCCTCGTTCTTACCCATCAAATTTAACGCTTGATGGTGGATGGGCCTGTTTATTATATTATTATATCATGGCAAACTCGTATGATAGCGACGTCTTCCATTGCGTCCAAGAGCTCTATTTGAGCTAAGTGCATCACCAAGACAAATTTCAGAAAACAAAGCTGTCTCCAGTGAAGCCTCCTTATCAGGCCTGTGATGTTGTACTCTGTAATTTGTCTTACTGTGTAACAAACGCCGGCCCAAATGGCCCTGATGGATCGAACCCATAGCTTTATCGCTGTCAGACCTGTGTTCGTAGTCCTTATGATGCCTTATAATAGTCACACGCTACAAAACCACCTGTGGGAAAGCGCCAGCTACTATGATGATGTGTGAATAGCGTCTCCCAACAGTTGTTTGGCCCGAACCATACAGACAAAAGAAAGTGTGTTCGTCTTTTTGTGATCTCAGCCTCGACTGTTCCTGCACCTGTGTGTCTGTGAGTGTGTGTGAGTGTGTGTGTGTCGGAGAGAATTAGTTTGTAGTTGAGGGTTTTTTCAGTGCAGGAGTTCTGAAGCACTTGCAGCAAACTGTAGGATGTGCACACTACAGAAGAGTGGTACTTAACAAGGCATTTCAGTTGGATGGAATGAGACGGTGATGGAGTTAGTTCTGCAGTTCACCTGGCCACATCTGCTTTTTTTTCTTTTTTGTTGCTTGGCCCATGAATTTTGCTGCATGCATGCCAACTCTGTCCATCAAGGGAAATGCTCTAATGTGGAATGGCATTATGATCTTGGGTTCATTTCCCATCTTTGTTGTCTTGTTTTCCCCCCCCCTCCTCCAATGTTGCATGTGAATGACTGAGCTAGTCCAGCGTAGGTTTGAGTTCGACAACCGTTTTAGAAGGCTAGTGACTTAACGAAGAGAAAACACTAAAAGAAAAAAAAATTAGGGCGAAAGGAAAAGCGCGTGGCATCATTTGTCCTTCTCCAGTGGCCGTAAAACAAGTGTGCCTGAAATACTTTGCAAGACTTTTCCCACACGTCAATGCTTCCTCCTCTAGATGTGCTGTGTGATGGAACAGTTTTGTGAAGGAAGCCTTCATCAGTTCAGACGGCCGATGGCCAAACAGGTCTGGCAACCAAACTATATTGTGATTAGCTTTGTGTTGTTGTTGTTGTTTTTTTAATGATTATGTTTAAACATAACGGTTTTGATATTATGTTTTCAATTCAAGAACAACCTTGAGACATGAATAGCGATCAGTAAGTCACGGTCATGTCATGTTTTGTTGTGACTTTGAACCGTGGTGTTTTCATTTTTTAATTTGACTCCAACCTAATGTGAAAAACCAACCTTTTTATTTGGCCAAATGATGATTTGGAAGACGATTTTTACTCTTTATTTTCTGTGAAGTTAGTTTGTATGATGAATTTGGCAGATGTGAAGGCAAATGAATGTATATCTTTGTACAAACATTTAGTTCAGAGGACATGTTAGTTATGACAGACATGCAAGAAAAATAACCTTTTATAAATCTTTTTGTATTAGAACATTAACAATGGTAATTTTGTATATACAAAGGCTAGGCTTTCTGATTAGCAGAAAGGTAAAACATTCCTACATTTTTTTTAAATGTATGTCCATTGAGAATAATTATGTAAACATATGCGCAATGTTTTATGTGCCTTTTATTTGGGTTTGTCTAAATAAAAGAAAACAATAAAACATAATCGTGGACTGTCCTTGCTGAGTGTCACAGAAAAATCAACACTGTCCATCTGTCTAATGTGATTTAGGTAGGAAATTAGATTTTAAAATTGTATTCTGGTTGCCATCATTACTTAAATTGTAACTGTATGAGCACTGTAAAGCGTCATCATGTGTCTTGGGAACAACACTTCTTGTTAGGTGCAGATAAACACTGGATGGTGGGTCAAAATTAGGGTAAAGTTACCTTCAATACATTCATTGGTCTTGTTATTTCTTATTATCTGGCTCCTATATCCGAGGTTTAGTCAATTATGCTGTTGTCCCCACAGTGCAAGAGTGAAGTGCTCGACTAAAGCTGGTGGTCATTACCGATTTTGAAAAGACTTCAGCAGATTTTGTGGTTATCACATGTTTAATGACTGCGTGTGATGAGTAAGTCATTTTATTTAAATTGTGCTTTAACTATAAAAACAGCAAATAGATAAAATAAGTTTGAATAAGATGTCTGTGTTTGACTCGGCTGCTGCTGTTTTCTAACGAGGGAGCAGAGATTAAAGGATTTGTGAAGCCAACTGAACGCATCAAACTCACAAGAGTGACTATATCTACGAGAGCGTAACTTTCCTCAGCATCATTCCTGACGTTTTCGTCTTCTGATGTTATTTCCTTCGTCCCACCTACTATTTTTCATTGGCTGTTGGGTCAGTAATCAGCACACATCACCTGATAACGTCCAGAAATGGCTCACAAAATTAAAAAATGGCTGCAACAGAGGTCAGATCAAGTCTTCGGATCAGGGTTACCCTCACACACTAACAGGGTTCTGTGCCCCCCCCGAAATCTGATTGGACATCCCAGTTGACTGACATGTCACGGCACCGCACGTCTTGTCGAAAGAATCCAGTTGCATTTTGAATCCTCCTGTACAGTAGTTGGCGCCATGTACCACAAAGAGTTATAATCCATCTTACTAGGAGAAGAAGAAGGATGAACAGCCTTGATAGACAGTGATATCTTTGTTCTAAAGTAATACTTTTATTGAAACATGGATGGAAAATATCCTTTGCAAATAAATTAGTTATTAAACTGGATTGTTTCCAATACCATCATTTTTCATCAAGTTTGTGGAGTTTTCTTTCTTTGCTCGAGAAGCAATTACAGCAGCAGTTTTCACTCCTTTCATCTCACTCTTTTATTCAAAATCTTCTTGCCACTGCTGAGATTCTGGGCGTCAGGTATGGAGACAGTTAAGTGTGTAATGGGCACCAGAGCATAATGGGGCTTTGGGCTGTTTTTGACAATATTTCGGGCTCTGTATCTCTTCTTCTGAGAATGAGTGTCTTTGTTATCAGAGGATTTTGAGGACAGATGTGGCAGAGGTGTCTCTTTAAGAGTCCCTTCCTCCTCTAACTTTTTGGGTGATGTACTGTCCTGCACAGCATCGACGTCGGGCTCCTCCTGAGCGTCGAGCTGCTGAGCTGCCAGAGCAGCGTCGCTCAGTGATTCCTCCTCCTGGTTCAATGCTGTGGGTTTCTTTAAGGCGGCATTAGAGTCTGTCTGAGGGTCGGAGCAGGGCTCTGTAACGCTGGCTGGACCCTCTTTGTTAAGGAGCACTGGGTCAACAGATAAGGGGACGGGGTTGGCAGCTGCCTCAGTCTTTGGTTGAACGTTTTCCCTCCTGGTCAGAAGTATGCAGCTCAGTGGAGCAGCTCTGGCCCAACCACAGACCTGTTTTGAAATGCATCAGTTGGAATGTTTTAATTGACAAACCGGAGGAATTCATTATGGAATTAAGTCGTAGATGGATAGATTAGATAGACAGAAGGGACATGTAGATGAAATGGTTTGCCTCCAGTGTTGGGCAGTGAGGCATTAGCCACTATTACTGTGGTGAACAGGGTTTACACAACAGGGATATTACAATTACTAACTAATGCCAAGTTATAGCATTACGAGATTGAAATTTGTTTTAGTCCTGTTTTTCGTATGACGCGTCACAGCAGCGGCAACGTTGGGAGAAACGTTTTCGGGGACTCAATAAAGTGGATTCAGGTACATTTTTGATTGTATTTATAAAAATAATACAACATTGTCACAAGTAGTGTAACGTATGATACAAGAAGTAAAGTAACACATTCTTTGACTTGCCCAACACTGTTTGCCACTGTTTGTCCAACACAGCTGTTCAAATGTAACATTAACTACAATCACAGTAAAGGCAGGCGGAAAACATTTTCATTCATTCATTCATTCATTCATTCATTCATTCATTCATTTTTCATTCATTCATTCCCTTACAGCTTCCCCAATACCAGAGTAGCCATGGTACTCGTAGGGCTCCAGTTCTTTCAAAAAAGCCTCCTCACTAATATCTAGAAGGACTTCAGTGGGTCTCTTCTTTTTCTTGTCTGACTCCATCGTCCAGTTTCTTTATTGGAGTTGAAAATACCACACGAATGCTGAATATTGATGCTGCTGCCTTTGATCTATTCACTCTGCTGCCTTTGATCCAAAAACATTTTTAAATTAAAAGGAGGAAAATAATCTTGGGGCGTCAACCTGCCGTTGTGGGTGGTGCATCAGACCTCGCAGGATGCAAGAGCTGCTCTCTTTATTTTAACCATCACCAGAAAATACTCTAAGCAGTTGTTTACATGAATGTTCTGTTTTAGTGGAAACACTTGATACTACAGAAAATAAATCCACTAACATGACATTGTTTGAAGTTACTGATATATTTCCAGCCTGTTGCTGGATGATTTTCACCCACTGACTCATGTTCATTTGCTCCTCTGATCACTTTAATCCAAGTGACAGAGAGTTGCAGGGTTGCAGTCGGTGCCTCGACAGCATTACACACCTCCACCCACTTGATGGCAGCAGAGATTTGTCCATCTTTAAATATTTATATTAGGCATTAGAAATGAGATTCATGCAGCGAGATATACTTTGAAACTGGATGTAGTTAGAGCCCAGACTCAGAGTCATTGAGTTGAAGTTGAACACCAAATCGATCCAGTAACTCCTTTAAATTCCTTTGCCGTTTTCCTAACGAGGCGCTCTGTCAGCTGCATAAACAAAAACAGCACACAGACCATAATCATTCATTTTAAAACATGAAAAAGCATTAACCTTGGACTCTGCTTAAACGACAATCACCCAGCACACACTTTTACTTTGACAAACCCTTTAAAAAGTTGTCATTGTGGTTGCTGGTCGTTTCTTGTGAACTGGAAAGAGTGAGTCTCTTTTCATCGAGGTCTGGACCTGGAAAAAGTGTTTGAGCAGGCTATGTTTTGGATTCAAAAGGTCTAAACCACTATTCTTCACACGTCCCTCGGCTCAGGAACATGCAATGCTTGTTCACGAAGAGCACGGCTTTCACACGGATTCACAAGCACGGCGCAACATCTGTAACTTTCGGTACATTTCGGTGACGACACTAACAAATACTCTCAAAAGATCACAAAGTCTAGTTCCACTCGAAACAGAGCCGCCATGGCATCATTTTGCAGCCCTTTCTGGGTTAGGGTCACTGTTCAAACACAGCACCGATGTTCACTCTGGTGTAAGGGGCAGGAAGAGGATTTTAAGCAATACAGTAAAAAAAAAGCTCTAGAAAATGATCTCCCACCCCACCTTTAACAACCACAGGTGTGTTAATTTGTAACTGGCACTTCAAACATAGGTTAAATAAGACATTTTGGATTGACTGCCTGATGGCTGACTGAGTGTGTGTGGACACTGCATTAGACTAAAGAAGAACAGTTTTAACTGGATCTCCATCAGCATAGATTCCCCTCGTGAGCAATTGGCTGCTGCTCGCCTGTGATGATGCGGCTCTGTGCCAGTGTTGGCCCTCCCTGCAAGGTCCAAATCAGTTTGAAACTGTTATGAGTGGTGGTTCAGCCATTGCAATTTATTTTATTTTTTTTCAAATTCAATTGGAAATAAATGATATTAGAATGCAGCAGCCGAGGCATTGTGGTCATGGTAGGATGCACAAGTGAAATCAATATTCAGCCGTCGCTGAATACCTGTAGCTGCCGCCATCCCTGTCAGCACTTATTTGACTCCTCTGCCAGGATGATGGCCAGCCTGGAACAAACAGTGGCCAGGGCCAACAGAGACAAAGTGAAGGCATTCATCTCCTGAGATGCCTCGGGCAGTGCGCACAGAGGGAGGCAGCACCTGATGATGATGATGATACTAATGTGCAGAAGCATGACGGCGCACAGACCAACGGCTGACTTCTCCTCCCCTCTGCCTCTCTCATTACTTTCACATCTGTTTTCATGGGAGGAAAAGAGCAGCACTGAACTCAAAGTTAAAAATAAGTCAGTGGATTCACACAATGCTGACTCTGTGTGTCTCTGTGTGTCTCAGTATAGCAGTGTTTAGATCTCATGGAGGAAGCGACTCGTTTTAGGTCAAGACAGACTGAGGCAACAACAATATTGCGCTAGTTAAGCAAGGTGGCTGCAAATAGGTTGGAGTTTTGACTGAAAATACTAAAAACAAAAGCTTTCAGTAATGATTGAGGGTATTAATGCTGCCTTTGCGCTGCTGTATAGACACAGACGCTCCCTCACTTAAGTGTGATTGTCTAGCAGCATAGAAATGTAACACCATTTCTGTTTTTGAAGACTTGAAGGGTGGCAGAAGAACAAACAATGCAGGCTTTTATGTAGTAATAATAATAATAATTATGATAATAATAATAATAATTATAATAATAAAATAACAATAATAAAATAATAATAACAATAATAATAATAATAATAATAATAATAGGTTAAAAATATGTCAGTACCCCATACAACCACACCATCTAAATACTTCAGTAACACAATTATTACAACATTTAAAGAAGCAGCAGAAATATTGTATGATAGAGAAATCCTTGGAGATTTACCATGCATATCACAGTCCTGTGCTCCCTCTCGCAATCTTCTTGTCCCCCCAACTATGAGCGGAGCTCACTCCAAGCTCGCTCCCTGCATATAAATCATATCAGCAGACTTTATTTAAAATCAATATCACTCTGACGTCCTCTTCACTCTGTGCCGTTTATTAATCACTCCAAGTGTAGCAGCTGGAAGCCCCTCTGCCTTGTGTGCTGCCACTGAAACAGGGAGGATGAAAGCTGAATCGCTCATGAAGACGCCACAGTGATGAGCAGCACCTCGAAGACGCTACATCCGTGTGGCATGACCGTCTATTTCTGCGGCAAGTTATGTCTTTTAAAAAATAAAGGAAGCTTTTTTATTATTAGTAAGTAAAATGTATCCAGTAAAGATTGGGGAATATGCAATGATGAATATTTATCAGATTGTGATATATTAGACTTTTCAAGGTCAACTGTTTGACCCTGGATTTCTCGTCTACAGGCTAAAATACCCGTGATGAAGACACCATGACATCTTTAAGTCAGAAGGATGAAATATTCTGGGTGCAGTGCAAGACAGGCCCAGTCTAGTCTGTGGGGGGCAGTGTTTGCACTCTCTACGCCTATAGATAGGAATAATGAATGTTGTGTCCCCCCCCCCATGAAACTCAGATTCTGCCCTTTCTCCAGCACCTCTTTGTCCTTGATCGAGTGGCGTTTCCTCTCAGGGGCCTCCCGTGCAGCGGCCTCGACTCCTCGTGACAGGTGTGAGGGTTTGTCTCTGGGAACACGTTCCCCTGGTGCCGCTGTTTTCCGAGGGAAGTGAGACGAGGTCATCCATCCTTGATATGTCTTCCAAACTTCTGGGACCTTCCTGGTGGTTTGTGGTTGTGGTGCTTGTTGTTGTGAGTCACTTTCCTGTCTTGACTTTTGGCGTCTTTGCTGGCTCTCACTTTAACTAAGTGGGGTGAGTTGAGGTTGCTCTCAGTGGATGAGGCATGTCTCAGGTTTGGGGTAAACTTATCCATAGATTAATTTAATTTATGGATAAGAGGTCTGAGCATCTGCATGTACGCACAAGGCACACTGCTGCATTTAGCACTGAACACAGCTCTACAATTTGACCGTGTTGGTTTAGACTGTCTGTGATCAGTCCTTCTGCAATCAGCAGTGCCCCCTGGTGGCTAACTGCTACATCCTTCATATAAAAGGGAAGACTAATTTATAGGAAACAAAGTTCCTTTTTAAACTGTAACTGCAGCAGATGAAGGGTACGACTGAAGGTCCATGCCTCTGCTGCTGCAGGGTTCTTCCATGGGAGGCTTCACATCTTATTTCCTTGTATTTCTGTAGACTGCACCAATAATCAGCTTTTTTGTGTCGTATGAAGAAACCACTTACAACGCAAGTTAGGAAAGTTGAAATAATTTTATTGACATTTTACAGTGACAAACAAATACTTTCAAATCATATCACAATAATACACACAACATCTCATTTCTATTTTTTCTTTTCCACCACTTTAAAGGACCACTCAACAATGTGTTGGGCCAATTAAATCAAGTCAAATAATAATGTGCACTGACGGGAGACAGATGGATATCAGACATGTTTGCAGGGTGAGAGTTAGGTCATAGTTGATGCTTCAGGAGAGAACATGGAGTCTGACTTGTCCATACTTCAGTATGTGGACTGTGTGTGGTCCATGTGCAATATGAGGAAATATGACAATTAGCATATTCATGATGTCATCAGGTTTTTATAGTCTGGCCAGCATCTATACTGGCTTCAAAAAACTATTTAGTATTTAGCTGTGTAGTTCTTATTTACAGTCCATTATCATCTGACTTTCACACTAACATTTAAATGAAGTTGAGTTCATCTTAGTACTTGCTTCACTTGATGGAAACCTTTAAACATATTACACAGAAAGCACACTTTGAACACTGTTATCTCAAACTATTCAAATCATCTGTACTGAAACTAATCAAATAAAAGAAAACATTACCCCAATGGCAGATTTGAACATTTAAGAGACCTGACTGTACCATCCAGTCTCAAAGAAACCACTTTCAAAATAATGCTTTAACTGCAATGACACTGAAAAGAACCGGACAAGATTAATAATCTGCATAAATAATAATAATAATCCCGAGAAACTGAAAAGAACAAATCTGCCCCTTTCACTGGATCCACATCAGAGTGTCATGTGTGCTTCACGGGCATCTGCTTCTCGTCTCTTTTAAAAGTTGCAAACTGGTTTAGTACGTATTGTATAACAGAGAGTGAGAGTAACAGTACATTAATGATCACAAATCAACATCCTGTTTGTTTTCTTTCACACTGAAGTTACAGTCAGTAAGAAGAGTGAAAAGATGCCCCTCCCCCATCACAGCATGACAATTTTCAAAGTGCTGTATTAATTAACATGAGTTCTCTGATGCACTTAAAACCATTAAAAAAAGGATGTGTTTGCATCAGTAATTACTTCAAAGAGAGTCTAAAGCCGATACTTCACATGACATGATCTTTAGCCTGATTTACCCGGTTACTGATTAGTTTTGTAGACTCATTGACAAAAAAAAAACACAACAATTTAATCATTAGTCAACATTCACCGAGTCACATGATCAAGAGGCTCACTGATTCAACAGCAATGACAGACCAGGACAGAGTGAACACCCAGAATAGAAACACAGGTCCAGTTGTAATGACCGTCTGTAGGTAAGAGTTCTTCACAGAGACTGGGTTGGGACGCACATATGGATCACAGGAGTTTGTGAAATAAACGAGCCGTTTTTGTCCTTTTACTGAAGCTTTAATAAAAACATGCATTGAATGAAGCTGTGGTTCATTCATCACTTAGAAACGAGTGGTTTACCTTTACCAGATATTCTGTGCTACAGATGGCAGTACAAATAGTTGGATGCACATATTACTCTTGTCACAATTTTAAAATGTAAATTGGGTCACAATGGTTTGTCCTTGAGAAAAAAAAAAAAAACTGGTTAAAATGCTTGATATTGGTTGGGCTCCTCCTCCTGGTAGATGATCACCAGTCATTTCACAGGGACTGTACGGCAGCTCATATGGTTTGTAACTGTACAGCAAAGCCTTTAAAGTCATGTAGTGTGAACTATACATATATATGTATATATATATATATATATATATATATATATATATATATAAATCAATAAATCAATAAAGACCTACTTTTCTCTACTGACAAATAAACAAAAGTGATATTCAAAGTTGTTTGGTGCTCCTTTAAAGACTTTTCATCCTTTAATTATTATTATATTTACAGCAGATTCAATATGCAGCATCAGGTCCATATTTTGATCATCATCATCATCATCATCATCATCATCATCATCATCATCACATGCTTAGCAGCAACTTTTACAGACAGAAACATCACTTGAACCAAAACCATCAAGGAGGTCATAAAGAATTATTTAACACAAAAGCTCAGTAAAAAATAAAATGCATGCACATTGTTTTTAGCATCTTAAAATACAACACACGCCTGGAGATCAGCCTGCAAATGCTGACTCACTGGCTTCTTTTTTTTTTTTTTAACTTCTGTTTTCTTTACTAAGATCGACTGGATAGAAATATTAGTTGCAATATTGACAAGAATTGAGAAAAACCTCTTTTGCAGCCTTGTTCTCTGGTCATGATATGGAACAAAGAGAGAGAAATGCATAGAGACAGTGGTGATTCTCATCATTGTTACTAAGATACAACTTTACTAAGATTAAAGCCAGGAAACTGCATATTACAGGAAGTACACTGTCACCCAGGCTTCATAGAAAATTGTGCTTTTATATACCTTCAGGGTTTTGTTTGCTTTATACTGAAGAAGGTTTATATATATATACTGCACTGTATACACACACACACACACACAGTTGACAAAGCATGGGTTTATAAGCACTGCTGACCACAGGTGAGTGCAGACCAAAGTCACAAGCAAGTTGGTTTTCTTGTGTGCAGTTTAACTGTGTCCACACTGGGTGTATAGATGCTAGCTGCTGTATATCAGAGGTTCCAAACCTGCGGCCCGCGGGCCACATGTTGTCCCCCAATCAATTTTAATGCGGCCCGACACTCAAGTCTTAACACAAGTTATGACTTATTTCTGTATGTTTATTTATTGTAAACTATGTGTCGCTCCATATCAACAGTTTTATTTTTAAACGTTACTATCGTAAACATTACTTCGATGCGTTTTCCTTTTCCCCACTTTCACCGACCAAACTGGACACTCTGTTGCCCAGAGGTCATTTGAGTTACTTCTTCACTTATCTTACAGTTCTTGCAGGTTGCGTACATCACAAGTGAATGCTTAGACAAAAGCCTCAGTCCCCTTAAGATACTGTTAAAAAAAAAGTTTTCCAAGTGTGATTGTGTGACACTGACTGAGCCATTGATGGCCCTGACTTCACCGAATGTACGACCAAACATTTGTCTCTGAGAATCAGCCTGAGAAATACAGTCCATGTCCACCGTCACTGAAATCATGGCTGCCAGCCGGGACACAGGGAAAGAACAGATTTATGCTGATTAACTAAAGGCTCATCTGATAAAAATCTGTTCAAGTCAACAATAGGTGTCACACACAGCCTTTAACTGGAACACCATAGTCCAAAGAGAGAATCTGGGACACAGGAGCTGCTGCTCCACTCCCGTTTCTGCAGTTTTGTGTCACTCGGGTAAATCTGAATGAAAGATTTCATTAATTCATCTTCTACTGCTTTATTTTCCACATGAGGGTCATAGGGGGGAGGAGATGCTGGTGCCAATCCCAGCTGACATAGGGTGAAAGACAGGTTCCCCTAGTCCCCCAAATCTGCATGTTTTTGGACTGTGGGAGGAAACAGGAGAACATGCAAACTCCAGGCAGAAAGGCCCTTAATCTGACCGGGTCTTCTTGAATGAAAGATTTCAAACACTGAAATCACCAAAAAACGTATTGACAGAGGGAGCAATGGATCAATATCTACTGTGTGCTATGCAATAAAAAAAACCTACACGACAGTTATTATTATTAGTACATAAATGACTGTTCATGTATTCCTCCTTCAAACAAACAGAAATCAAGGCTTAAGGAATGCAACAAGCAAAGATGTCAGAAGTAGAACATATTGTATCTTCATGTTTATGTCCAGTCCTGGATGAAATATGTCCGTCAGTCTGGCTTCCCATTCAGCACGAACACTGAGAAATGACAGTAACCGTCCGTCAGCGTGGTGTCGTTTTTTGGTTTGATTTTTATTTTGAGGCGATGAAAAATTAAATCAGGCACCTTTGAGAAAACGGCAGAAATGTCCCTTAGAAATTTGAGGCTTCAATGAGGAACAAAAAGTGAGCGCCGTCTGTGATGGAGTCGTGCATTTAACCTGTAGTTATAAATATCAGAGAACACAAGTTAAAGACACACAGTATAGTTTAAAAACGACTGCGTCAAACACATGACACAGTAGCACGTGACGAGTACAGCACAGAAATCCATAAGGATAATGAAGACACTGTGGACGTCATGAATCACACAAATGACTAATCTCTTGACGCCTCCACTTTCGACACATTTTTGCTCACACATTAGAGGAGGCAGGCGACCTGAGGTGCGCACAACTCGACACGTACAGTTATGACACACGTTTAGGGCTAATCCATTTAGCCTATTTTACTAAGCTTACTATACAAAAACATGAAATTCACAGCTTTGGAAAAATGCAGGATGAAATAAACAATAATAATAATAATAATAATAATAATAATAAAAATCCATTAAACCCTTACATTAACTCTGGAACCTACCCTGATGTCCCTGTTCCAAAGAAAATGGTATATTGCTGCATTTTAAAGTAAAAGTACCTGAAACTTCCCAGGAACATTTTAAGGAAGTAAAAATGGACACGATATGGACAAAAGTATTTGGACGCCTGACCATTACTGATGTATTCAAATACATATACAGTACTTAAATATGGAGTTACAAGATTTTGAAGTGTTTTTGTTCATTCTGTAGAACATTTCTGTTCATCCTAAAGGCGCTCGATGGGGTTGAGGTCAGGGTTCTGTGCAGGTCAGTCAAGTTCTTCCACATCAAACTCAAAGTCAAACAAAAACGTCTTCATAGTCCTTGCGTTGTGCACTGGGACACAATCATGTTCCTTCCTCAAAGTGTTGCCACAAAGTTGGAAGCATAGCACAGTCCAAAGAGTGTTGGTATGCTGAAGTGTGACGAGTGAAGAGTGAAGAGAAGGGGTTTAGAGCCCAAAGCCTGAATTAAATTCTTAACTGAATTCAAAGGTGCGGCCAAACACTTTTGTCCATATAATGTTATTTCCCTTGGAAAATGTATCCATCATTTTATTAAATGAACCTTTACAAAAACCCTCTGGCAGTGAGAGACAGCTTCCGTTTGAGAACTACTGAGCGAAACGTTGTTGCAGACAATTGTTTGTGTTTGCATCAGGGGAGATTCATTCCAGTCCACCAGACGGTGTTACTGTGGAAGACTGAACAAGGTCATGAATAAGGAACATTGTTATAAATCTAGTGGTGCTACGGCTGCTTCAGAAAAACAAAAAAAGAGTTCCCCTAACAAAGCAAATTCAAAACTCCTGAAATGCTGGCATTTTAATGTGAGGAGATTACTATGATAGTTTTTACAAGGGATCTTAAATAAAACACCGGAGCACAACCGTGCAGTCATGTTCAGCGATGCAAACCCTGACCTAATGATACCTGAACTTTCAAAGAGAACTAGTTCCCATGCAGAGACTTACTAGGAGTTAAACATTTACCCGGATTAATTAAGAGCCTGGTCCCCGTGCAGTAGTTCCAGGGAAAACCAAGCTTACGTCTCATTCCTGGTCCCAGTTAGGGCTCTGCTCCTGAGGTAGAACTATTGAGCCTGGTTTATACTCCGCCATGCAATGCTTGAGTCTATCAAGTAACAGAAAGACAGAAAAAGAAGTTGCCTCATACTTTCGTCACAAATGTATCATGCAGTGTGGTTTCTATTCACCGTCTCCATGGAGACCTTTCATCATGAACCGTGGGACACAAACGTATGTATAAAGAGGAGTATAAATCAGGTTCTGACCACTGTGTTTATCCGACAGGTCACACACTTGCTAGCGCTTGATCATTGTTATGTAAATGAGCTTATAAATGTCATTTTCATCCTCACAGTTTGTGTAAAAAAGAGAATTGATCCTGACGCCTTACTTGCCGTCTCTGGTGTGTTTTATGCAAAAAAAAAGAAGAAAAAAAGACGTGAAATCCAGGTGACGGCTGAGCATATAAAAACCTGTTCACACCATATTTTGATGAGCCATAGCTTTCGTGAATGGCACTCTTGACAGACTGGATAACACAGCTATTGTAGCCAATATGCTAACTTATAAATCTTAGTCCTCTGTCACTCTGTATGACCAGAGTTAATTGCTTTGGCACTGTCGAGATAAGAGTGTGAACAAGGAGGAAAAACAGTGTCAGACACTTTCTCCTTTCATTTGTTCATTGTTATTGAGACCCGGCGAGGGTTTGCTCCTCATGCCCTCAGTGCCCCCCCGCGACGTCTCCTGGAAGAAGAGGTGTGGCATCCACACCGACATGACGATCCGCTTGTATTCCCTGCGGAAGTTCTGGTTGAGCAGGCCGTAAATGACAGCATTAAGGCAGCTGTTGAAGTAAGCCATGAAGTAGCTGACCACAAAGAGCCACTCCGGGATGTGAGGTGCCACTGCTTCAGGGTCTATCGCAACAACAAGCCCGATGAAATTAAGCGGCGCCCAACAAATGGCAAACAGCACAAACACCACGAACATGGTGATGAAGTTCCTCAGGTCGCTGGGTTTGATGCGAGGGCGAACCTCTGACTTGACCTTGCGCCTCACCTGGATGACCAGGATCCAAATGCGCAGGTAGCAGAAGGTGACCACGGTGATTGGCACGAAGAAATGGATGACCACCACTGTGATGGTGTAGGAGGTGCTGACCGTCTGCGCGAATGTGCACGAGTAGACGCGCGGGTCGTACTGCAGCGAGCCAACGAAGAAGTTGGGCACGATGGCGAGAACAGTGAGCAGCCAGATGAGCGCCACCAGCAGCAGCGTGTTGCGGTAGCTGTACAGCTTGTCGTAGCTGAAGCTGTGGCAGATGTAACAGTAGCGGTTGATGGCGATTCCTGTTATATTGAAGATGGATCCAATGACGCTTAAGCCCATGAGGAAGCCACTCACCTGAGACAGAGAGAGAGATGACAGCTTAGTGTAAGTCACGACTGTTGCAGTGTAACTTTTGTTGTCGATATTCTGCCGTGATAAAGTGACCTTCACTGGTTCTGGACTGCATAATAAAGTCAAGGTTTTGAACAGTATGTGATACACAGCAGTGAAGGTTGCTCGTCTTTGAAACAAGGGAAGTTCATTTCAGGCCCAGTTATTTATACATACATTCTGCAAACAAGGAAAAGGGATAGTTATGTAAAGCTGAAATGCTGCAGTAGTGTTTTTATTATTTTATATTGTGTAGAAGGCAGAAAAGGCTCCGCTGTCATGTATGTTTCTGCAACATGTCATTCAAAAATCGGTTCCGCCTTTCAGACGGTTCCTCCAATCATCATGGAGAAGCCCAGCGTCCGCACCCGCCTACCTGCCCATCCGCAGTCGTGGAAGCTGAGCTTCCCTGGAAGTGACGCTTTTGCCACAATCACATCAAGAACAAAAACTATTTAGTGCCATCCCATAGAAAACAGTTGAGCTCAACTTCAAGTGCTTTTAATGCTGCTACGTGAGGATAAAAATCACAAGACGATTCGTCATCCGTGATCCGTGATAGTGACACCTTGCGCTCCATGTCCAACCAAGTACATATTTGACTACATTCTAGAGGAAGCTGAGCGTCCCTTGTTGTCTTAGAGCAATCGCCACTGTTACAGACATGGCTCACCTTGCACTGGGTCTCTCCTAGTGACCAGCCATCATGGAAGATGGCGTACAACACCAGAGGGTAGGGGTAGAACGCCACCACCAAGTCAGCGAAGGCCAGACTCACCACAAAGACGTTTCCTGTAAGGACAAGAGAAGAAACAGTATCGTAGGAGACAGTGATGGAAATTCCTGGTCCTTGTACTGAACATGCATGGCTACACCACACCCATGGCAGGCTTCCTAACAGGGTACACCCATCAATCACACGTAGAAAGAAAACAATGAGCTAATAGGTGAGTGCACATTATTCTCTCAGTGTTTAATGTCATCCGTCTCAAACTCTATTCTTTTACTTAATTAAAGTTCTTTTTTAACCACATAATTAATGTGACGCAATTATTGCTTTCAGTCATGTGGATGACAGCACATTTATCGCCGTCTTTGCTGAGGACACATTAACAATCGGAGCTTGTGGTTTACAGCCCATGGAGCAAAAACACACCTTGTAAGTTACATAGAGAAAAATCCAATCATTGCACTAATGGTCCAAATGGTTGGAGTGAGTTCCTTAATTCATCATGGGTGCATTTTGAGTGTAACATGTTTTAAAACCAATTTAGTTGCCGTCTCTCATTCCCTTTATAACCACATTGGTTGATAATAATAATAATAATCATAATGGCTTATCCAGGTACAATAAGAAGCACTTTCACTTTGCACACAAGCAGATTGTGTTTTATTTGTTACTGCACCAGGGCTTTGTTTAGACTGTCCAAATGGACGTCAGTGCAGTGTCCAAAGAATAGCAGCTGTGCAAACTTGTATGTTTGTGTGTGTGTGTGTGTGTTATAGCTCGTTGTCAAGAGGACCCAAAGAGCAGAGAGCAGAAGAGTAGGTGAAAGGATAATTGGTCCAAAAAAAGACAGACTTAGTTTAGCAGGCAGTCAAACGAAACACAGCAGTCCAAAAAAAAAGTTAGAGGGAAATATCTGGGAACAGAAACAAACAAGAACACGAAACAAAAACAGTCAGGGACTAAATGTACGAGGAAGGCAGGGATAACTGAGCATAGGTGAAACACGTTAAGACAGGGCAGGAAAACAGACACAGATGTGAAGAAAAACAAAAAAAGAAGGCAGAAACTACATCATTTCAAAGTTTAATAATCCCCTTAGGGAAAGTATTCCTCTGCATTTTGACCCATCCTAGAATTAGGAGCAGTGGGCTGCCACACTGAGTAGCGCCCGGGGAGCATTGGGAGTTGGGTACCTTGCTCAGGGGTACCCCAGCCCTTTTTGGCCGGGTGGGGATTTGAACCGGCGACCTTCCGGTTACAAGTCAAGTTCCCTTTCCACTTGGCCACGGGCTGCCCAAATAGAAACTAATGAGTTCAAAAAAAAAGTTCTTTCCAAGACTACTTCTATGTAGCTTATTCCTCTTCTGTAAGTCGCTTTGGATCAAAAGCGTCTGCAACATGCTGAAATGTAAATGTAATTAAAAGTCACTAAACCTGAAAAGGCAAAAATCCCAACAGTAGTCGTCTGTGTACGAACACCAAACACTGCCAGGATTGATCACTTTTCCACTGCCTCAACATTACAACCAGCAGCTGAAGTAAGTAAATGGATCTCCTGCTCCTCTCATACACAAGCCAAGTGTTGCTGACAATGAACTGACCTTGACGACTGTGTGTGAATGACGAAAACACAGCATCTACTGTAGTATGAATGTGTACGTGAGCATGTAAAGCACTTTAAATGGTCTTCGAGACTAAAACAAAACAAAACAAAACATACAGTGTAAATATTCTTACACCATGTGTCACTCTTACACACACACACACACACACACACACACACTCTCTGCTCAACACCCTGTAACCAAACACTTTCCTCTTGATGTAGAGGAAATTAAACTGTCAGTGTTGTTTGATGGTTATTCACCAAACCTGAAAGAGGACAATCTTCCCTTGAGATTATATTTATATTAGAAAATGACACATGGCTAGTTTAAGCACTGGCTCCATTTTAAAATGTCACGTCATTGTTCCAAAGTGTGCGACCCAGACAGGACAGTATTATCTCATTTGTCCTTCTGCCTTGAGAGAGATGATTATTCAAGGCAGCCGAGCCACAGGCCTGCAGCTGTGATTTGTTTATAAAACCGTTTCTGGTCAATTTACCATATAGTATCATCAAGAATCATCAAGCAGTTATGTTTTATTGTTAACTTCTCATATTCATGCGAGAGAGCATCAGCCTTTTCACCATAAACCTCTAAAACACAGAATGTATGTACACTAGAGCTGAAACTGAATTTTTCATGATTAAAACAAGATTTCTGATTGTTTAAGCTTCTTAAATGTGAATATTTTCTTCATTTCTTTGCTCTGGATAACAAAGAAATCATTAAAAGTTAATATTTTTGGTTTGTGGACAAAACAATTTGAGAACCTCATCATTTCCAGGTTTGACGAACACCGATCAACATTTTTTAAGGTTTTCTGATATTTATGGACCAAACGATTAATCGAGAAAATAATCGACAGATTAATCGATCATGAAGATAATCGTTAGCGTCAGCTCTAATGTACACAGTCCAATAAATCACATGATGTATTAACCCTTTAACATCTGCACCTCAAAATGTCCGTTTGGACCTGTTTAGCTTATTTTAACCATAAAAAAAAAAAAAAAAAGAAGGGCCAGAAAATGTCCTGTAAGTGCTTTTCGCCATTTTTTCCAGAATAAGTTTCAATGTGTGGCAGTTATTTACAATTTACTGCATGTTAAAATATAAAAGGAAGAAAAACAAAAAGGTCTATTTGGAAAAAACACTGTAGTTGGGTTAGGCTCACAAAGGCTCAGCCTGGTTTCAAAATACAGTTTTCCCTGCTTCTTTAATGAGCTGAATGCACCATGTTCCCTTAAGAGTTGTGTGCTCTTAAAGTGAGAAAACACTGAAAAAACAGTCAAAGCTGTGCACAATTAAATCATAATGTTAAGAATCACACAGACGACACTGCAGCGAAACATCCGATCAAACTGATCGTTGACAACAGTAAAGGACAAGGCCAAAAAAATTAAATCTGTTCTCAAATTATTATTGTCGTTTGCAATTAGCAATAAAAGTTGAGAAACGCCATGGTGGTACCGCTTTTATCATAGTGAACCACTGTGCTGGAGGACTGTGCCATCATCATCTTTTATCATTTTTGCAGAGTGGGCGAGAAATGACAGCATATTGACAGAAAAACAGAAACCACCTGAGACGCTGTTTTTGAGAGCATCCCTCACAGTTTGACCTTTTCAGCCTGCCAATCCCCTCCATCCTTCTCCTCTCAGTGGTGACCTCCTCGCATCATTCAGCAGCAAAGACAAATGACGCAGTCAATCCGAAACATGAAAGCTAACTGAGCGTTAGGGTAGAACTGGGGGGGGGGGGGGGGGGGGTTTAGGGGTAGGTAATCTCTCATCTCTAATATCTAATCTCTTTTCAAGTGTCAGGGCATCTCATGGCTGAAGAGCCAAGACATTTCTCAAAGAGAGGGTATAGTGATTCAAGTCTGCCCCCCCACACTAGTGGATTTTCAAATCTATTTTAATCTTGAGAAAGCACAGAGTAGATAATCTAGTCAAGACTCCAAACACTGAGATTTGGGATCTATCAGAAGCTCATGTGATTTAACGTGACTTCAGAATATAAACAGACACGAAAGTCTGTTTTATATGTCAGTGTTGTGCGTGTGCGATGAAAAAATAACCCCTCATAACTACAGGATCATTTGGTCAGATAATCGGTTCTAATAATAATAATAATAATAATAATAATAATAATAATAATAATAATAATAATAATCAGCCTAAAAATCGGAAGCACCGACGATTGTTGGAAGGACAGAAATCTGACCAATTATCCTCTAGTGTGAGGCAGACTTTAGGTGACCTAAGGTGCACAGAGTGGGAGTGAAGTGTTTTTAGGGGTTCTGTGTGTCTGTTTGTGCTTCCACACTTGCCAATATGACCAACAGAGGCCGCCAGAGGCTTGTTGCGTGAATGGGGTGAAGTCTGCCATGTGATTGTCTTGTTCTTTTGGAGATTTGAAATGTGGTTGCACATAGTCAGTGATTGGGCTCATCAGTTGTTTTCAAACACAAATAGCAAAACGCAAGGGTTGAAATTTAAAATAAACGTATTGTTTATATCATTCGGCCCATTATTATTACTTAAATGTCAATGAAAAACAACATTGTGTGTAATAATAAATGCATGTTTGAAGCAATCCATCTCTTTAACCTCTCAAACTCACAGTGGAATATAGAGTAATTAGTATTAATGACAGTTTCTAAGTCTTCATTTCAAAAGTCTTCAATGCAGCTACTACTGAACCAAATCTAATCACTTACAGTACAAAATATTGCAATTAGATACGTTCCCTAATCATTCAGAAAACAGATTTTATCCAAATAAAATCTGTCAGCCACAGTCTTCACCTTTTGTGCCGTGTCAAATACTCACTTTCAGCACCTTAAAGTGCCAAAATACCATCCTTATAAACTGCATTTTAACATTTGTCTCCCTTTAGTATTTCTTTTTAAAACCACCATCAGTCCTAATCAGAAAAATAGACATAATTTCCAGTGTTTTCTGAATAATTCCTCTGGCCACAGCTGCCACCAGCATGAAAGCAATAACCTCTGACAGTGTTGAGGTGTCCTGTGTTACAGTGCCGTTGTCTGAGTTGTGATGGTTCCCTCAGCCTTCAGACGCTCCAGTGAAATGTAACACGACAGACGTTGCTGACAAAGCCACTGAGGTAAACACTGAGGGATCAGCACACAAAGTACATCCCTCAGAGACTGTGAACCAGAGAGGAAGCATCGCAGAACTCAATATTTTATTTCCATTTACTACTATATTTCAAACCAAACAGCAGTTCAAACACTTAGTGGGCGACAGATTTCGGAGGATTTAGCTAAACACATTTAACCACTGTGTGACAGTAACCCTCACCCTAAAATAGACAGTATTTTTACAGAAGAAACTTAAATGATTACGGTTTATAATGTTGAGTCTAATGATTTTTGATCAGAATGAACACATTAGATTAGATTCTACATTTTTGTCAACAGCCTGTTAATCCCGATGTGACTGTTGAATTATTAATTGTTGCCCTGAAGTGAAGTTTAACACAATGAAATACATGATTTAGGTTATCTGCTTTCAAACTGTTAAAAAGGGATGTTAATCTGTTGTTAATCTACACAATGATGCTTCTTGATTGGGAATCAAACATAAACCTTGTAGCCAGTTTGCTTCAGGTGTGCAGAACTGCTCCTATAGCTCATATAAGCCCATGTGAGACGATTACTTTAAGCACATGGATGTGTTGTCTCACATATAACCAGCTGTCATTTCATTATTATTTTTTTCAGTTTAGTTCATCAGACAGCAATATTTCACCATTTAGTTAGATGTCAAGAGTAGTCAGTGACACATTCTTTATGCTGTTATTCTAGACGCTGAAATATTCCATCAACTGTGTCAGTCAGCCAAAAGGTTAATGTGTTCTGATGTTCACATTGTACTTATATTAACCAAGGTATCCGCAACTATTGCTCTCAGCATCCGGAAAGGGTAAGCAAGAGCAGAACCCCTCATTTTCTAATCACATTTTGAAATGTTTCCACATCTTTCTCTTCCTTGCTTGCTTGCTTTCCGTCATGTTCGCCTATGTGGCTGTTATTATGTTTGCTGAGTGACTTGTGACCATCACCAGCCAAAACATCTCTACTTCATCCCTCAGAGCTACCGCCACAGGACCAGTGATCACATCAGATTCCAAGATCACAGTATAAAACATTTCTTTAAACCAACTCATTTCCATGACCCATGTCTTCGTTCATAAACCCAGCTCTTGAATTGTTTCCGACAAGATCTTGATCCAATAACAGATCTTCAACATCCGGAGATTTGTACCAAGGCTCAAACAAAACTATTCCGTTGCAAATCCCATCTGTGTTTGAGCTTTCAGAACTGCTGCCTATGTGCTTCTGGCACTAATCCATAAGCCCAGAGAATGGCCTCTTTCACAGTCTTGTAGTCAGATATCTGAGCCACAAACAATGATGCATAAACACTGTGAACATTTTGGAGTAGCACTGGCCAGGATTCATCTGAAACTCATCCCAATTTGTCTCATTAAAATGGAGGCACAGGTTGGCTGTTTAGAGCTAAATCAAAGTCTTTTGATTCCAGCTCTCTCAAACAAATGACCTCCTGACTTTGACTTTCCCAGTAATCCAACCAGCTTGAGCTTCATGTCTAGCCAATTTAATGCAACTTCAGCAGTAGGATCAGCGACTCCCACCTCAGAATAATCAGTAAGAATCGATTTCCCAAACAAAATCGTGACTACGGTCTGTTTCATTGCATCTTTTATGCTTCCTGATGTCAATGTAATGCCAAACATGGATTGCAGGAGTGCGTTCCATGTTTCTTTTGCAAAGTGCATTTCTCAATGACCCAAATCCAATTTTATTTACTGCAGTGAACAAAACAAACTTCCAAGTGAAAGACATTTCCCCCAGATTTGAACATTTCCCCAGAAAACAACCTTAAAGTTAGGGGTAGTGTTTGTGAAACTAATAAGAAAACACCCCAACAAATGGGACGTTGTGTTTGCTACAGTTTGGTAGAAAACTTTCCACAGCGACCCACTTATTCTACCAAAATGATCCCAAAACTATCGAAGCAGGAGTCACAAATTGTAAAATACATGAGAAGAAAACACATTTTTCACAACACACCCAACTCAACAGAAAATCAACTGAGCAGTGACTCTCCAACCTGCTCTTGTTACCTCCCAGCCAGACTGATGCCTGCAGCTGTGGGAGATCACAGGTGCACCCAATAGCCCCTGATTAAGAGACCTGTGACTTAGATTCTGTGTTTCTGTCTGTAAAATCTACTATTTATTTATTTATCTCTGTCCTTCTTTCTGCTGTCTTTAGTGGATCAAAAGTGTGTGAGGTCAACACACTTCTGATAAATGTCAACCCACAACTATAAAAAATGAAATATAAGTTATATTAAAATAAACAATAACGACAGAAACTAAAGATTTATAATTATTATAATTTGAAGTTAAAGGGGGAAAAAGTGCCATAAGAAGCACATGGAAGATTTTGAGTTGTATAGTGCCAAGAGCAGCTATGGGAGAACACAGGCGCACCCAATAGCTCCAGATTAACAGATTAACACCTGCGACTTAGATTCTGGGTCTCTGTCAGTAACATTTACTATTTATTTACTTCTGCTTTTCTTTTTCACAGCTCCAACATGGATTAAAATGATGTGAGGTCAAGACACTTCTGATACATATCAACTCACAACAATAAAAATGAAACACAAGTTATATTAAAATAAACTGACAACAATAATGATACAGACTAAGTAATATTATTGTAATTTGAAGTTAAAGGAAAATAAAAAACAAGCACATGGAAGATTTTGAGTTGTATAGTGCCAGAAAAGCTCCAGACAAAGGGGCAACTGTGGGAGAACACAGGTGCATCAAATAGCTCCTGATTAACAGACCTGTAACCTTTCTTTCTTTCTTTCTACATTTCTTTCTTTCTTTCTTTCTTTCTTTCTTTCTTTCTACATTTCTTTTCTTTTCTTTCTGTCCTTGGGATCAACAGTGTGCCAGGTCAACACACTTCTGCTAATGAATGAGTTTGCTTCTTATCTTTGATCCACTATTGACTAAATATTGACTTAAGAGCACAGTAAGTGGAACCAGTGGGAATACATTTTTGCAGTCAGTGTCTCTTGAAGAGACAAGTGAGAATACAATTATCTACATTGTTATGAAAGATAGTGATTTCATTGGTATGATAATAATAAAGAAAAAAGTCACTGCATAATTAAACTGACTAACATCTGTGTTCTGGCTTTCCAAACTGGCATCTTTCCAGAACAAATAAGATAGCTAAGCTAATTCCACTCTTAAGAAATGGTAATACAATATAATTTGATTCAGAACAAGTAAATACAGCAATAACGATTCACAATGGTACATTCATTTAGTTTAAAAATGCATTTGATACAATAAACCATTCATTGTCATTTTTCAGATTACACAACATCCACAACTGGATCAGACGTTATTAAGGAAACATGAAACAGTTTGTTCAGTTTAAGGAGACTAGGACACTACGTCAATCACACACAATGTGGTGTTCCACAAGGGTCAGTTTTGGGCCCAAACCTTTTTAATGTTATATATCAATGAGATTTGCAAGGTTTATTTGCAGATTACATGCCAATACTTTTTGGGCTGGGACAAATTTGGAGATTATTAACAGAAACTGTGGTATAAGACATGTGGAAATGAAAGAAAACCTGACCAGGAAAAACTGATACATGCTTGAATCTTTGAGTGTGGCTGCATACATAACACTGAAACTGCTTTACTGTGGTGTAACCATAACGATAATGATCTGTTTTTTTCACAGGGTAGATTGCAAACTCTCCCAATGACTTACAAGGCCTTTACTATCCTTCCGACGTTGTAAGAATTGTCACATATTTATATGTTTTAGACCATAATCCATAGGGATCAGTTCTGCTACTAGCTGGAATTGGCTCCACCCTTGAATAACAAACGTTTTGTAGGTAGTGGATGGATGCTTTGATCTTTGACTGTAATTGTTCTAATATAAATGTAGTGGCAAACGTAAACGTAATTCCAAAGCCACCCAAAGTTGTGAGGCAGGTTCCTATGGGCTTGACTCGTAGGTACTGTTTCAGTTCCTCAATCACCAAGGCAAGGAAGAGTCACGTTAGGGGTTTGCACATTTATTTCCACTTGCCTTACATCCAGATTACATTTCCATCCACATATATCCAAGCCTCTCTCGGATCAACAACATAGAAATATTCCCTATATACCTAGCACAGCTTCTAACAGACATGTCCACCAACCCAAATTGCAAGATATTTCCCAGTAGATATCAACCTACCCCTTTTTTGTGTAGCATAACTTGGCCCTAGGTATCAAAGCTTCCCCCATAGATGAACTCTGTGCAGCTCCCTTCAACTCTGCAGCACTAACCCATTTCACACAAAAATCACACACACAAACTTTCAAGCCTTTGCTGTAGGAAAGTACTGAAACGTTGCTGTCCTGCTCATTATTAAAGTAATTTAGTGCAGAGATGGAGGGTCAAGTCAATTGCTGGGGATATACTGTACCTCTCGTGGCATATTCATCCATGGCTGCAGCTCCTACCTTGAAAAAGTCAATAATCTGAGACATGTCAAGTGGATGTAAGCAATCAGCTACTCCCCTCAGGGCAGGCATTAATAATGCAGCAGTGATGATTCTCTCTCGTCACAATAATTTTTGAATTAGCTCCATCTGTCGTCACTGTATCCCGGCACTTTCATCTTTAAAGCTGATTAGAAAACCAACATCACTGTGCATGCGTGGGTCATAAACAGATGAGGGGCCTCACAGCACAATAATTCATATAGCTCACTGTGAAGAACCAGCACATATATGATGATCTGAGAGCACTCTAGCACATTGCTCATCAAGTTTTTATGCTATATTGTGTAACCTTTTATTTAATATTCATGGATTGACGTCAGCAATGGCATCACAGACATTCGTTTAATGAGACTGTTGAGTTGAATGGGTTGATCTTCATAGCAATGTTTCACAAAAAGCCTGCATGACAAACGCTCTTCACAGGAGAAGGGGTTCCTCCACACTGTGTCATCATCAGAAGGGCTATTCTGGAAAACAGTCATCCCCAGGGACGAGGTGTGAAACCCACAGATGAGTAAATGGACCCACCACAATTTGGCTTTACAGTATCTCTACAAGACCACAGAGACAATCGCATGGCTCTGGATTCTTGGAGAGGAACTTTTAAGGAGTCTCACGGGGTAGAATTACGTCGGCTACAGTATATCAACTACGTCAACGTCGTCAAGACACTGTCATTGACTTTCTGCTTATCCATAGATGATTTTCTTTGTACGAACTCTTACCCATACATTACGCCCCATGCCTGCTCATAGGGCGTAACCCATCTGCAGAGGTCTGCGCCACGGAATCAGTCCAATCAGTCCAAACACAATGATTTGTTGTGTTTATTACTCTTTAACTTTAAAGCTGTGAGGCCATGCAAAAAGATTTCTACTAGCAAGATAAAGTGTTTTAGAAAGCAATTACAGACTTGAGCTTTAACCACTACTTTAAAAACAAAAATGTTTGGTTTATATGGTGTTTAAATTATTATTATTATTTTTTTTTTTTTTAAAAAGCTGCCAAAATAGGTTATGACAGCCCTTTCATATTAGCACTGCTACAGTGTGCGTCCAGTTCCCAAACCCAATTATGAACCAGCTCTAGTGGTCAAGTCAATGTAAGCTATCAGAGAAAGAACAAAGGACAACATGATGGTGAAAATGTCAAAGGAAAGAGAACATAGTGGTCTCCTGGAGAGACAAAATCTTTGGTGCTGATTTGGGAGTCCCTTTAATTGGAACGTGGAGTAGCCTGTGATCCTTGCTTTGGAGTATATTTCTGACCAACATAGAAACCCATTCAAAGGGTAATAGTGGGCTTCAACATAATTTTCTTTTATACTGATACAGCTCACCAGACCAATGAGCTCACACCACAAAGGTCATGATAGAGGTATCACATCTTCTATGGACAGTCCAATGTTGGCAATGTTTGGGAGGTATAGCACTATCACAGCCCACAGGAGGTAATTACAGCCATTCGTCAGTAAGGGTAGCCCGTGTGCCAGAGTCATTAAAAGTGAATCCCCGAACTCTTACCCATACATCAGTGGAAGCAAACAGGATTTCAGCACACTGAACGCATGCTCTGAGGCTATAACACAATACACAGGAGAGTGTACATGTGGGGCATGTAAAGGTTTAATGGTGACCTTCTGACCCCCCCTCCGCCTGTAAATGTCGGTGTGACCTATCATAGTCCTTCTCCCTCACCCCCCCCCCCCCCCCACACACACCCACTGACGCACTGTTATAAATTCCCCTTTCTCCTTTTTACCCTTTCCCCCCTGATTACCTGACATTCCATCCCTTCCTTTTATCATCTCATCTGTCTCCATCCATTTCTCTCTTCCCTCCAAACCCTCACTCTCCACTATCACACTCTTGATTAGAATTCTTCCTATTATCCCTGTTCCATTTAAGCCAACCACTGGGGGACCGGTAACATGTTATGGGAGCCAGTTGTTTGGGAGATGAGGCTCTCCTTCAATTCCGCAACACCTCGGCTGGCGGAGACAATCCGAGAATGACAAAGCTCACAGCTGATTGATGGTGACAGTCAAGTACAAAGAAGGACAGATAGGGGAAGACAACCCATCCTGTTCTTGGATGGCTTCAATGCATATAAACTGTATATGGCCATATACACTTACTGCACACTGACATAGAGGTTTTAATGCATTAAAACCTGAAGGTCCCCAAATTACTCATCCTGCCTCAAAGATCCAACAAATGACAATGAACAAATTGTTTTCTCTCAGTTGTCCTGAAACTGGTCTTCTTACTACCTCTGATGTAAAGGCAGCTCTATAAATGACCACAAATCTTGAATAATCTTTTTCTATGATGGCCTGCACCAAGCCTATGATCACAGCTTTTCTTTAGGATTATGATTTCATCAGTACCTCTTTGTTCCTCTTTGGAATTTTGTTGTGGTCTATTTATTTTGAATTGGACTTTAAGTTGTTTTCAGTTCAGTTTATTTCTTGTTAGTTTCCTTTATTATTATTTTGTTTAGTTTGTACCTTGTGTTGTTTAAAGCCTGCGACACACTAGAGGATCATTGGCCCTTCCAACAATGCTTCCAATTTTAGCCTGATTTGAACACACTACCTGAACAAATTATCCTGACTGAACAGTGATTGCGGGGTGAGCAGTACCCCACAATCACCAGTGAGAGCAAGCTGACCGGGAAACGGATGTTGCATACTTTTGTTTAGACCGTACCTTGCAACCTGTCCTCCAACTGAAACGTACATATAGGTCGTTTTTTCAACCCCTGAAAACGTACATATAGGTCGTTTTCTGAAAACGTGACTGTGGGTCGTTTTTTTCAAACCCCTGAATGCGACGTAAAGGTAGTATTTTCCAACTCGAATATGCACAGATGTTACTGAGGGTAGGGTTAGGGCAAAAAGACAGGGTTAGGTAGTAAAAATAAAAAAAATATTAAAAAGGTGGTATAGTTAGGGACCGAACCATTGTCGACCATTTTCCTGCGCAGCGCTCTCGCTACTGAGCCGACTGCCGGTGCCGGCATCAGCGAAGCCACTAGATACGGCGTCTAAGGCGGAAGTGGTTGCTGTTATGTATACAACCGCTAGAGGCGCATGTTTTGAAAACGTAAACATAGGTCGTAATTCCTGCATACGACCTATATGCACGTTTTATTGGAGGACAGTCTCTACCTTGAACAAGCCAAGTTGATTCCATCTTTTCAGCCAGTCACAGCACAAAACCCAAATCCCTGCAATCTCCTCCCTGCAATCATAAGAGTGTGGTCCTGCGTCTTGACTCGAATCTTCTAGTCCGTGCTTTCTAAGGATTAAAACATCAAAAACTGGTTACAGAATTTGTTGTGTCTGTGGTCTCCCAGTCAGATTTTAAAATTCTCTAGTGTGGGACAGACTTCACTAGTTGTTGTCTAGTTTCCCTCGATGCTGATTCTCTGGCCTGCCCTGATGTGTTCCACCTGTGTTCAATCGTCCCTGCCTCTCTGGTTGTATTTCACTCTCTGAGTTGATAAGTACTTTGGATTTTCTGTTTGTTTCACAATCACCTGCTTTTGAGTGTTTCTGCCCCTTATGTTCAGATTTTTTAGTTATTTAATTAAAGAACGGCCATTAAAGAATCACTTTGAGTGGACATCAAATCAATAAAAATGCAATAAGAATTCACAGAGTTCCTTTATAATTTAACCTGTGGCTGGAAACCAGAGAGAGGAAAGTGCTGTGAAACCGCTGACTTACTATTACTTTAACTTGAGCAAACTGTAGCCATAAAACCAAAATACATTTGTACAACTTCTCTGTGTACATTATGCATTGTTATTGTTTAATATTATTTATGACTTGGGAAACCATTGGAAAGAGCAGTAAGTGAATCTAAGAGCTTGTTTCATTTTCAGGAAGAACTAGAGCTTTATGAGCCAGAACATAATATTCACTAACTTGGTCCTTGGTGATTTCACAGCTAATTATCACCACCCACGATCGAAGTATTGGTATCTGAGGAAGAACTAGAGGCTTAAATGCACACACTACAATCGTTGGAAATAATAATGTACATTATTACCAATACCAACAATATTCAGATGCTCGTAAATCTGAATTCCCACTTGTTGATATGCTTTTATTACTCTACACACACTACCATTTATTAGCTGTGTGTGTGTGTGTGTGTGTGTGTGTGTAATCAGCCTGAAGCCTCCACACACTTGTGTCACTAGAGGAATTAAAGTCATTTTTGTAACAATTTACTAACTTGGCTTCATGCTTTTCAACATTACCTCAGGGAGATTCTTGCACATTCACAACACAACTGCTAAAAAGGCCAACATGTTTAATGACTGGAACATAGAGGAACAGTAGTGTGGTGGGCAGGACTGCTATCTCGTTTTCATTTCTCTCCCAATGGGTTTATGTTCATTTTAGTGCAATGAGGTGCATGAGGTGCTTTCATCTTCATCTGTTTGGACCGTTAACTTCAGAATCCTTTCACCATCTTCTTGGTTTGTGGACATCAACTTAGCTGTGGTTTAGTCATGGTGTGCTGTTGCTGTTGTAGATTGTCCGTTGGGTTGTTCACATATCACGTCATCTGCTCGACTGAATCTATGTGAGAGAGAAACATTTCCCACTGTCTCTAGTGTCTCTCGGTGTCATGTCACTTTTCTTTTGTTTGTCAAAAGAAATTCTTATTGCATGTCAAAAAAACATGTAGAGAAACAGCATTTCCACCATGTTGGTTACAGCTCATTGACATGCTGAACACAAACACAGCACTGGTTTTCTCTCTCTCCCTCGTCCTGTGTACCTTTAGCGTCACAGCAGGAGTCTGCTCCTCTTTCTCTTCTTCTCTACTTCATCTCCTCATCTTTATGAATTCAAACAAAGTGGTTCACCATTCACTGTTAGTCAACAATGCACCTCATTCAAAGTGGTAGTTGCCAACACAGGCTGACATTTGTAGTCATTAATGTGGTGTGTGGCGTAACCTTCACCAAAAACCTTTTTAATGCTTGGAAAAATGAACTCTTAAGTGTAAGAGGCTTCACTTGAATCATTTATGCACTATAGAGCAGTTAAGAAGTTACTTTTATTGCATAAACACAACATAATATACATACGAACTGCTGTACATGCAAACATCTAAACACTATGTTTCTCTGCTCTCACCGGCTCACTGATGTGGCAGCCGGCACTCGTGAGACAATAATGGGGGAACCATATACAGAGCAACACATGCAACTGTTTTGTTTCTAGGGCTAAATGAAGTCTACAACGCTACGCAGCAAGACCATTACCTTCTGAAGGTCACCAGATATGCCTGGCACTGTTAACCATTATGGGTTATGTGGGCTGGCGTCACTCACACCTGACATTAGGTGGCAGGAGGGATAGACAAGTCCCCTGTCTGTCACAGAGACAAGCGGCCATTCACGCGACGTATTGTGTTTGTCACTGAACCATGGTGAGCGGAACATGAAAATCTGACCCCATGAAAGGCATGCCCAGCATACGACCACAGAATTTATCACCGCTTAGATAAGTCTTTGACACGTATGTATCTCGATGCAATTACAACCAAGTGGTATTGCTCTCTCTCCGGCACATCCACATGATTCAGCTCAGTCTGATTGTGATCTGATCACAACAAAAACATTGTGACGCAAGTGCAATGAGGTATAGCAAATATTTCAACTCGATTTGCTGACGGTTGATTTGCTCCGCATCACCTGGATCATCAATAGATGTGGAATTCACATCCACGTACCACGAGTAATTGAATTTACTGCTACTGTGACCGTTTGCCTCTCTTCAATTAGTTTCTGTTATGATTACAGCTCTCTTTTACATTTTACATTTCTGTAAATGAAATGTGCTATGCAGTGTTCTCCCTGTGTAGGACAGAGACATGGGAGTTTTGGACTAAGAAGACACAGTACTTGGTTAAATGAAGATGATAAAGGAAATCAGAGCACTCTATCCTTAAGTAATAGGATTCAAAGACTGCTTCTGTATGCGTGACCAAATGCCCTTTTAATTCTGGTAAATGGCACCGCTGTATATAGGTTTCATTCATCTCCAAAGAACTGTTGCCAACTTAAATGAGCTCCAAGTCACATAATTCAGATCCAGATTCAGAAAACGTTATTGGTCCCAGAAGGAGCGATTCATCTGTAGCTTCCCCATACACAATCATCCACTCTCACATAGCTGAGGGAACAAAAGATTATGCGTGTACATAATTTAATGATAATGTACATTATGTTGACAAATTAACATAATAATGTTGTGGGAATGGTGTGAGGTTAATACACTGGGAGGATCATATACAATGGATGTAATTAAACTCTATTGTCTTACACTATCAAGCTGTTAAAAAAAAAAAAGAAAAGAAATGTTGTTGGATAATAGCGGTCATGATATGGAACCTTTCATTACCATTAAATATACATCACTGGCTTCCATAATTGTATGGTTTATGTTCATGTTATCAGTTTGATGTTGTTGTTTTTACAATGTTTTAGTGTAGTAATAACTACACTTGACAGCAGTTAGACGTCTTTTTAGAAACTGACTGAGGTCCAAAAACACACATTACTGTGTAAAAGTATGAATGTTTTCACAAATATAAATTGTGATTGTTTAAATGTATTCATTTACAAAATTCAAAGTGAGCTAACAGAAAGAAATCTAAATTATTATTTTGGAGTGACCACCCCTTTTTTTAGGGGTTGTTCCAGACAACCACAGATCGGCTGATAAATACAACAGCACCCAGGTGCTACTCAGTGTGGCAGCCCACTGCATCCTAATTCTAGGATGGGTCAAATGCAGAGGCCTAAGGGGATTATTAAACTTTAATGTTGTATGTATCAGCCGATCTGTTACATACAACATAGGTACCCAACCCCCAATGTGTGCATTGGTACCTATGTTGCTCAGGGGTACCCAAGCCCTTTTTGGCAAGGTGGGGATTTGAACCAGCGACCCTTGGGTTACAAGTCAAGTTCCCTTTCCACTTGGCCACAGGCTGCCTTAAATATTGATACTGATATAAACTTTTATAACAGAGGATTACACAAAGTATAGGACAAGATGGAGGCAGATGATGCGCTATAGTGACCCCTAGAGGGAGGAGCTGAGAGAAGAAGATTTGTGTGTTTGTGTGTGTGATACAATATTATCACAATACGATATTATAACGACATTGCAAAATACCTGCAGAGTATCTGCAGAATCATATATCGCGATATACTCAGGCAACAGCTGTAGTAAGAGTGAGCACTTGGCACCACCTAGTGGACTGAAACGTTTGAAATTGATTTTTTTTATGCTAATCCACAAAAAGTTGAATATTTATTTGTAACGTCAGTTAAAAAAAAATAAAATAGATAATTATATAATAACAAATATATAACAAAATATCGCAAAATATTTAATGGATTTCCCTCCCACCCCTACCTGGGAGAGAGTCTTGTTGTGTTGCTTGTTGTGTTGTGAGTGCACAGGACAGTCCGTGTCACACCTACACACAACTGCAGCACGTCATGACACAGTGTGTGAATAGGGTTTGTCTAAAGTCACAGGTGTGAGAGTCTTTAGCTGCAGGGACTGTTGTCAAGTCTGGAATTCGCCATCAACGCCCCCGAGTGTGGCGGTGTTTTGTGTGTGTGTGTGTGTGTGTGTGTGTGTGTGAGACTCTGTGCTCACAGGCAAAAGCACTAGTTATCTGTTTACTGTCAGCTGCTGGGTTCAGGTCTTTGTTGTCTCGAGCTGTGTTTGCTGGTAACGATGTGGAAGCAACGCAGCTGTGAAATGATGGCGGCCTGCACGCTTTCAGATAAGTAAATGCCATGGGAATCCACCACATCACATCACATCACATTACACTGAAGCCGAGTGGAAAGCAGAGCGAGTCGCAGAGGGAAACACCGGGGCTGCTGCTTTTACTCCAAATGATAAAACCGCACTCCCTCTGTATCAATAAACACACACGCACACACACACGCACATTAGCATGTCTGAATGAATCTGAAACCTCCTTGTTCTTTTACTACGTCTTAAGACATTATCAATCGCTGCAACTTAAACAATCAGCCTAATGAAATGTGTGAGAGTATGATAATGTAATATGTAACTGTGTGGCTGTGGGCAATACTTGTAATAACTCAATAAAACATACACTTGTTGTTATCAGCACCATAGTCAGCTGCTGCGGGCAGTAAAAGATAGGGATAATAACAGTACAATGAATTGTTTTAGCTGTTTGTGCATATGCCATTCCCATATCCATGAGTGGAAGAATAATAGTTAAAGACTCCCCCTCCTGTTAATCGTTTGTCTGTGACACAGAGTGGCTTCCTTTCCATTCCATCCATCCTTTCTGGCTCTGTTCATTCACCTAAACATCCACAATGCTTTATCCTTTATCTATCCATCATGCCTGCAGTGACCCTGTATGTACCACCAATGGCACTGTGTCTTTTACTTTGAAGTTCAGTTCAGTTCAGTTCAGTTGAGTCTCTGACAGCCTGTGTTTCAGAATCACCTGCAAACCAGCGACACCTGCCAAACTTCTCCTGCTCTGCTCGGCTGAACTCCTGCTGTTTGGATGCCTGCCAGCTCTGTCACCAATCTGCTCACTCTGTTGGAGTTTAGATTTGGACTCATGACATCTTTGAAGTAGAAGGCAGAAGTCCAACAACTCTGCCACCAGATACACTGAAGGTCCTTGTTTTGCAGGTGCTGAAAAATACACTAGCGAGTGTTATAATGGATGGGCACGCGATTGTGGCACAAGCGTATTTGCATAATGTTTTTGGAGCAGATGTGCTAACATGTCCCTGAAATCGTGGCATTGCATGATAGAAAGTGACCTTTTGTTACATATTACTCCTTTTTGCACATTCTGATGATAATATATTGGTCTTTTCTTACATTTCAACTCAAATTCTGGCAATACTTGGACGTAGCAAAAACATTATCAACTTAGTATTGGCACTGATAAGCAGTACCAACATCAGTCTATGATGAAATCCCATTTATACCCATCCTTACTTACTATTTCTACTGTTCTATACATTTCCCATATATCATTGAAACTATGGTAATCTGCTGTCACACCTGCATGTCCAGTTTTTTTCAACTCTCACTGCAATGGAAATCTAAAAAGCGCAATGATGATGAAATATTGCTAGTCCTCAGTGTAACGATATTGTCCGCCACATTTGTAATTCGCTTCACGTCGCTGTTGACGCTCACGACACTAATCCCACACTGGCCTGTGTGTCCTCGCTCCAACACACCTGATTCAAATGAACGCCTTGATGATGGGCTGATTTGAATCAGGTGGACCGTTGGACCGAGGAAACATCTAAAACATGCAAAAATCACGTCAGAAATTCAATGAAAAGTAAACATTTAATGTTTAATTAATGACATTATTTTTTTTATCCAGACAGACCACAGCTACCCCCTTTTCTCTTCAGTCCGTATGCCCAAATGTGCTTGGGAAAGTCAGTTATATGAAGTGAATATGTATAGAAATTCTGTGAGCATGTGAAAGATGGACGTAAACTGTTTTATTAAGTAAGTACCATAACAATGGAGACTATATACCATTTACTTTCCATTCTGGCAGCGATGACACAATCCAGTGCCAATCTGGCATCAGTGTATGGAATGTAAAAGTATGTCTATAGAGGCATAAGTCATCTGAGGCAAGTCTCGCCCTCTCCCTCTGCGACACACACACACACACACACATCCACAGAGGCCAATGCAGAGGCAGATTAAGGTTATATAATCTTCAGGACAGGAGACTGGATGCTCCCACAACATCACATTTCCTCTTTGTCTCAGCACCGCAGTGTGTGACCTGAAGAAACACTGATCTGAGCGCAGCCGACTCTCAAAAGCGACACAAACAGCCGTTATATCAATTATACATGTCTGCTGACATCCTCTTAGGTATTAATAGAGATACTCTGTTCCTTCCTTCCTTCTGATTCTTTATATAGTCTGTGCCGGTTCTCTCACTGAGAGGGCAAAGTGAAGGGGAGCAGGACTGATGAGGGTCCGGGGGAGTTTGCTGCTGTTTGGTTCAGTAACCCTCGGGGTGTGACTGTTCACACAAGTCATGCATCGGGGACAATGGAGGGAAAAGTAACAGAAAGGCCCAAAAGACTAATTCTGGACTTATTTTCATTCATCCTTAGAAAAGCAGGGCAAGTTACAGGTTGTACGTTCTAGTGTTGATTGTTGATAATATACAGCTGCACAGTAAAATGAAATGTATGAGGTATAATCATGATTTCAGCTTCATAAAAGATATTAGTCACAATAAAAGTACAACTAGAGAAAAAGACATAATATGTGGTGGAACCCCCCCAGGCTCCATCTACGGATGATGACGGATTGATGGATAAATTTAAACAGAACCCGACCTATTTATCTAAAGCTTGGGTCATGAAAGAAGGAGTGATGAATGACCTTGATGGGCTGAAAGAGAAGCACGAGGGGAGAGAGAGAGAGAGAGAAAGACAAGACAATGTCCATAAAGAGGATGAAAGCAGAGAAAATAGGGCAGGGTAAGGCAGAGCGACTTATAGAAGTGACAAAAAAGAAGAAAATTATTATGGGACAAAGATAAGAAATTAGTTAAGTAAAATAGAGAAAGCAATTTCAGTCAAAGCTCAAAAGCAGGAAGAATAAAAAAAGAAAATTGAAAGCAAAGGAAGTCTGCAGCAGTGCTAATTGAGAGATAAATGTGCAATAAATCACAGCTCACCTCCTCAAACCTTACTTTCCTGTTTCAATTACATTTATTTATGCTCCTGGTTTTCAATGATGTTTTCCGTTTTTAATGATTTTCTACATTGCATGTCTGGCGATGGATGCTAATAAGTCCAGTGTTGCTTTTTAAATGTCCAAATGAGGACAATAAACTGTCTCTCTACTGCATCACCTTGGCCACTAAGGTATTGTTTTTAAAGTAATACTTTTTTTTAAGGTTTCTGGTGCATAAGAAAACTTAGCATTGAAATACGGCCAATTCTGAATGTCAAACACAGGAATACGAGAACTTAAGTCCACCACTACCTTGAAGCACTGCTGCACTCAACGGGTATTTGGCCTCCAGCCATGCAGCGCTAGTGGATTCATAATTATCCCAATGATAAAACTTCTCCACAATCAATTATTATCATTATATTGTAAGAGGTTTTTAATGCAACATGTAATTAAATTGTATATCATTCCATCTCTTCAATAATGTGTATTTAGGTTTTTCAATTTGACGCACACATGAACACAAAAGAGGAACCCAGGATGGAGGAGACGGTGACAGCGATGGACACAGACAGAGGCAGAGAGAGAGAGAGTGAGAGAATTTATAAAGAAATGATGAGGCAGACAGAGAGATATGCTGACATTCTCTTTCTTTCTTTCTTTCTTTCTTTCTCTGTATGGCTTGTATCACGGTATCTTATCCACTGTGCCTCAGGAGTCCCCTTCCCTTTGTTCTTCTCTCTAATTGGCTCATTTTCATTAGGTGTGGGATTGCAGGGAATGTTAGGAACTATACCGGCATTTCAATGAGCGGTGCACCCTCTGCTGATGGTACCGCACTACATGAGGCCTTACATTTAATTGATATCCTTTATTTACAAGCTGAAATCCCGAATATACTGGGATTTACTGAATAGTCGTGAAACGTATGTGAGTAGAACAGGTACACGTTTGAGTCTCAGCACTCTGACAGGTGCTTCTAAAAGGATATGTGACAATTTAATGAAATATAGTGACTATAGGGCAAGTCTGAATGAGCATTGTTGCACTGGCCGTCTGTCCTCCGCCACACCACTCGGGTGGAAAGCTGACTCCACAGATTTCTTTGTTACTTTGCCGTCTACAGTGTAGAAACCAAAATACTTCCACTACTTCCAATTGCTCAGGGGGATTTTATCTTTCTTTTGCCCACAGCAAAACAACATAATATTACGGCCGTGTTATTCTGATGAGTCAAGAGGGCATTCGAAGAAAAGAGTGCCCTCTGCTGGATCATGCCATCATTATTTCAGGTACTCTGATGCGCTTCTAGGCTGTGTTTATATGGAAACTGCAAGGGTTTTCTTCTTCCCAATTTAGAGTGGAACATTGGAACGAGATCCAAATTTCAGATTAGAAAGTGACAGCCTGACTGCCTATGAAGAAGCAACTGTTTGTGACATCACCTGTAAGGATCTGAACTCTCATTTTTGGTTGGGGCCATGTTGATATTTTGGAAACAGAAGTTCACAGACCTCACCTGCAACTGTCTTGATGTCCGTGCCTACACCCGGCATGGTCTTGTGGGAGCTACAACATCCCCTTCTTCCCTCCCCCTCTTTCTCCTCCCTCTCCTTTCACTTTTTCCCCTGAGTCTAAAAAAGGATTGGTTCTGCCTGGCTGCTGGCTCCACTGCTCACCTGTTACAAATCACCTTATTATCCCTGCACACCTGCCTGCCATCAGTTCGTCCACTGATGGCAGGCAGTTCATCCCCGCCATTCACTAGAACGTGGTAGTGATCTGGCCAAAATCTCTAGTATCCTCGATGTAGCATCTTTTATCTCCTTGTGATAGTGATTCTACTTACTGACACCATTCCCTTGCAGTCGATTCACTCTGTACAGCAACTTAAGTATGGAATCTCTCGCCTCTTCCTGGCCTGATACTTAAAGTTGTACCTCAGCCGTCTCCTTCAGGGAGCATCAATCATATTCTCACTTTCTCCCCGGACCCTCCAACCTTACATTTACCTGCTGTGACAAAACATAATTTGCCATCTGTGGGTGTCATTTCTGTTCAGGAAGAGCCTGATACATGGTGGCATTACTGCCTACTTCTTATTCTTTATCCCTCCCTTTCAAATGTGCATCTTGATAGCCACGCATTTTAAAATCCAACATCCACTATTTAACGTAAGCCTTTTGTGACAAAAGTGCTGTTTCTGAACCAAACGTGTGATGATGGTTTATATAACTTCAGCAGGACCATTGCAGCATAAGCAATGTCATGTTATTAAACAGTGGGGCACTAATAGGAGGCTAGTAAGACTTGCATATTGACTTTGTAAGGCAAAGTCTTGGTGCCAGGTACCAGGTACTTTTTTTAGTACCAGCTCTGACGAGGTTCCAAGTGAGTGACTATGCGTGACGTCACCAGACTGCCAGCCACTGATTGGTCAGTGTGCCGTCACAGGAAGAGACGTCTGACACAAGAATCTAGCCGAACAATGCCAAACTGTAGATCAGTTAAAAAGACTTAACAATCCGAAAAACATGAGTTCATCTCCAACAATTACCAGGGAAATGTCTAAAATCTCAATATTTAACAGAGGAGTTGGTGTATTTAGTGACAGCACTGCTGGTTTCATTTGTGTGTAAAACTCGTCGTGTGTAAAACGAAGTCACAGCAGTTTCATGCAGCCGTGCAGTGATGACTCCGCCCACGTTGAGTAGGTACTATTTTGTAGTGGAAAACCAACCTAAACCGACAACACGTTTGCACAAGCACCCTCGCATTACCATAATTACGCAACGGTCTGTGCCATCAGAACAATTTTTTATGGTTTCTGAAAGCTGAGAAGTTGCACGTTAAAGCCAACATGGGGTTATTACGGTAATTTCACTGGTGCTGTTGCAGGGAAAAAGTTGGAAAAATGGTAAAAAAAACTTTTTATTTTAAATGTCTTATACTGTTCAAATTTCACTGCCAACATCTGGTGTTCATGTCCAACTACAGTGTTTTTTCTCAATAAAACATTGTTTTTCTTCATTTAAAATTGTTAATACACTATTTTAACATGCAGTAAATTGTAAATAACTGCCAGATATTGAAAGTTATACTGGACACATGGGTGAAAGCACATTTTCTGGCCCTTTTATAGTTAAAGTAAGCAAAAAAATCTCCACACAGATATCGAAGCTTAGGCGTTCAAGGGTGAATGAATGAATGATTTGGTTGGACTTTCCCAGAAAGCTCTATTGTTGTGTTTCTTTACTGACATCCTTAGATAATTGACAATTTCAACAAGTGTAGTTCAGTCAGGACAATGATTTCAAAGCTGTAACCATTAACTGATTTTAGTTTGGAGATGTGAGCTCAAATATTCACACTGTCTTTAAGTTCACAGACTATTTGCAGAGCATTTAATGAACATGAACACACACAACAGCTGTAGAGGAGAGGTGAGAGAGTCAAGAGACCAAAGTAGCAAGGAAGTACTGAGCTCAGCATTGCTGCTTGCAGACAGTGGGGACGTGCATGGGTAACGTGAAACAAAGTCAATGAACAAAAGCAGCCTGAGATGAAATATAGTCCTTTCATTTGTCTCCTGGCGATTGTCTGACCCTGCGTACAGAGCTGCCACGTCTAAACCACAGATATACATCCACTGTTGTACAACTACACAAGTGCTATACATCACATCAAGTTACATGTGCATCTATAAAATCCATTTATTCTTCTCGCAACTGCACTGCTGGAACTACTGGCATCGGTGAATGGATTACCAGCTGTATAACAACAGAAATGTTTGATTTTTTTATCCTTTTATTCAGAATAGGGTGATTGCACATCAGTGAACATTGCTGCGTAAACAAGTCTGATTGCAAGTGGCTAAATTACATCTGTTCATGAGCAAAAGCAGCAGCAGCTCCTTTTGAAGGTCGACAATATATTGTTATTGGTCTCTTGTTGATAGATGTGCTTTTCCCCTCAAATTTTTACCTGAAATGAGTTTTTAAAATAAAGTGATTTTAATTTGATCAAATTAATCTTTAAAATACACAGGAAGTGATTTATTTATTATTCCCATTCAAATAATAGATCAAATCAACTGGTGATTTATAATATCTGCAATATTCAGATTCTTAGTAGCTCCTATACAACTACAGCTACAACATTAGAAAGACTGAATTTAAGCAGAAGATGCACAATGTAATGTCTGTAATGTCCACACAGGCCTCTGCAGTATTATGACAACATGTCTCTAAGATGTCAGTTCAGATGGAAACTATCAGTTTTAGGAAGAGTAATCCATATTTTAAACATGGCATGGACAGGGTTTAAATAGTAATGTAAATGAGAGGCTGCACTTTTATGTCCCATTGTCTGTTTTATTTTTACAAACCTATTTGGTTAATGTCCGGTGTCAGCAACAGGCGGAGATTGAAAATGAGTGTGTGTGTGTCTGCTTTATAGAGACAATTATCACATGGTGAGAGGCGACAATAAAGGAACCCAAACGTTACACACATTAAATATCCACTGACAAAGGGTATGAGAGTGTGAGAGAGCGCCATATTGTTATGGTAAAGCTTTATCATTTGTCTTCATCTCTGATGGTCATTTTGTGAATGAATAGAATACAGTTCTTATATGATATCAACTTTAATCCCAATCTGCATGTTTTTGGACAGTGGCAGTGAAGCTGGAGCACACTGAGAATAGGTTTTTGTTTTATAGGCAAACTCATTCAGTTAAGTGGTTTCAGGCTATTTGTGAAACCATTCATTCATTCATTCATTCTTTGCTCATTCACAGATTCACACCAACCTGTTTTACTGAGAACAAGCACAACCTCTGAATAGTCCACGCACATGTATCATAATTTACACTGACTGTTTTTACACGCACACACACACACACACGCGGGCGCGCGCATTTGAAATAAATATTCAACTCTTACCCGCATTTCGTAGTTTACGGTTCCTAAACACGGACACGATGACCAGCAGGTTTCCCAGAACGTCCACCACAGTGGTGAAGATCAGCACGCTGGCTAGCGCCGTGACTGCCCACGCAGGACGCGCTGCCTGGTGGCTCTGCTCTGGCCCGTGGTCCGTCCGGTCCTTCCACGGGGAGACATTCCCCGGCATATCCATAGCCTCCCTCAACGCCTCCTGCACGCCCCGCGGTCGGTGTGACTGACCGCGGACATGTCGCTTCACTGCGATAGTCCGGAGCAGCTTTGCTGCTCACAACCTCCTCACCTCCGAGTCTTTCTCCTGCTCTGTCTCTCCTGACTTCATCTTCCTCCCTCCTCTCCCTCTCCTCTCCTCTCCTCTCCTCTGTTGAATGGACGGAGGTTCCCAGTCTTCTTCTTGAGGGACCCACATACGTAGGAGGTCTTAAGTCACTATTGTTTCAGCATCGTTTTAATGACCATACTTAATTATTTTGATAATAAAGCACTTGCTGATAAATAGCAATGGTTTATTGACCATATGAGATAGATAGATAGATAGATAGATAGATAGATAGATAGATAGATAGATAGATAGATAGATAGATAGATAATGTTACAGCAGCAATAGACCTCAGACATAAGAAAATAAGAACACAAAATAAATACACAATTATATTTTAGATAAAAACTACATTAACATATAAATGGTTTCAACGATGATCTTATGATTTCATATATCCGAATTATTTACTGTAGTGCAAAAAAAAAGAGAGAAATGCAATGAAATTAATAACATGGGACAATTGTTTAATGAACCATTGTGAACTTAAACTCATCAAAGGTAAAGTTCAGGTTACACTTCCTTCTTCTCATTGAGTTGTCTGAAAAATGTACCATTAATACAATGTCGATTGCTCCTCCTCCTCCTTCTTGTGTCATTGCTTCAGTTTCTGAGTGCATGCTTCCAAAGTTAGCAACAGCCTGCGGAGTGGCTGCCGGTGGGTGGGGAACTTCTCACAGACGCGGTGCAACACCGTGCTAAATTTGTGCACATGCTCTATCTGGCTTTGCAGAGTGGCTTCAACGGACTCACTGGTGGACAAGGTTTTGTAGCTGTCCGTAACCACCGCCTGCAGCTTCTTAATCCGGTTCTGCAGAGTCACCAGGTATGCTAGGTCTCTGTCTTTGCTATCCTGCTGATTTACAATGTCAGAGTCCATGGTGGAGTTGGTGCTACATAGTTGGGTCAGCTGCTGCTTTTGCCACGCAAGCTTCTTATTCAGGCTATCCATGCTCTCCTGAAGCTCCCTGGTCTCACGTTCATGCTCCTTTATGTGCTTGTGTGTGTCCTTGATTTTGCGCTGCATGTGCTTTATGTTGATGCTCAGCTCAAACTTTGTAGTCTGTTTGCTAACACCGTACACCATGGCCTCCCGACGTTCGATGATGGACTCTCTCCTCACCACTGTCGACTCACTCTCCCTCAGCAGGTTCTCCTGCTGTTTCCTGAGCTGGTTGATTCGCACCTCCATTCGGTGGATCTCAGCCTTCATCATCTTGATTTCTACATGTAACTCTTCAGAGTCCACAACTGAAAGAGTCTCTTTGACAAGCTGGGTCTTTTTGTCCCACAGCATGATTTGCTGCTCAGCTTCCACCAGATTGCTGAGTAGTCTGTCTTTTTCAGTCAGAGACTTCTCATGTTTCATCTGCATCTGAATAACCTCCCGCTCTGCTTCCCTTATTATGAGAAGAAAATCTGTTTCCATCAGAACATTGTCCTGCTCCAGCACCTGGCTGAGCTGTCCATTCTTGGTGAGCAGCGTGTTGAGCTTCACCAAATCCCCCCTCAAGATCTCCGTGTTCTTCTGCAGCTCTGCCTGTTCTTGGCGCTCGTTCTCAATCTGATTCTCCCAGCGTATTTTCTTCTGCTCCATCGCAGTGAATTGTTTCTGCAATTTCAGTATGTTCTTGCTGTTGACCTCCATCTCCTGAGTCAGTTCTATTAGAGACCCTTGTCGTTTCATCCAGAGCTGCTTGTCTCTTTTGATATTTGCCTCCATCTGCTCAATCTGAGTAAGCGCTCTCTCCAGGTTTATCTGCAGAGGACTTAGGTCATCGCGCCCCGTGCTGGTTACGATGTGACCGATCTTTTTGTTGAAGTTGGTAATGGTGTTCTGCTTCTGCTTGATGGCTGAAATTAAGGAAGAAATATTAAACTGGATGTCATTGACACACTGATTGTACTTTTCCATCTCTTGATCTAGGGCCTTCTGAACGAAGCCCAGGCTTTCCAAATTATTATGTATCTTGTAGCTCTCCATGGCCACCGCTGTCATCTCGTCTTCCTTCTGCCACAGTTGAGAGATCTTTTCTTCCTTCAGTGTGCTGGTCTTGCGGGTGAGCTTCTTCGAGTACTTAGCAGCCCTATTGTGGATTATCTCCTGCTGCACGTAGTTGAGGATCTTGTCCTCTAACTCCAAACGAATGGCACTCTCTTTTTCCACCTGTCTCATTTGAGCATTAATTTCAGCCAAGCGTTCGCTGGTTTCCTTCATGAGAATGTCTAGGGTGTCCTCTGTCTCCTTCAGAGTGCTGAGGCAGGTGCTGTGCTGAATCTGCAGATCCTCTTGCTGCTTCTGCTTTTCAATGATCAGCTTCCTGGTGAGGGCTACATTCCTCTTAGAAAAGTAAAGCCGGTACGTCAGTGCTTCATTCCGCTCGTGCTCTTCGTCGCTTGATTTCATGTAGGCTTTAATCTCACTGTCCAAGAAGTTCATCTGGTCGTCCATCGTGCGCATAGCCTCCTGCATGGCACTGAATGCCTCATCTCGTTTCTCCATGCCCAACAGGCTTTTGTTCCACTGCTGAAGCAAATGTTTACGCATCATCAGCAGAGACTCAATTTCCATCTCGGCCTCAGAATAGGCCCGTTTGACTGCCTGACACTCCTCTGCTTTAACACTGGTCTGGGCGTCATACATGGCAATCTGCTGAGTCTGCGTCTCCATTTCCTTGGTTAGACGTTCCACATACAAATCTTGCTGCTTTTTCTCATCTTCTGCCTGGGTCTTCTCAGCTCCTGCTCTGCCTTGAGCATTCTTCGTGGCATTGAAATGAATGCGGAGATCATCGCTGACTCCCTGTGTGAAGACAGTGTGCAGCATCAAGTTGTCGTACTCCGCCTGCAGCTGGGACAAACCGGCTTTGGCTTTGCTGTGGCGGTTGAAAGTACTGGAATACTGGCTTTTCATTTCTTCCATTTGGGACTGTGCCTGCTGATGTTTGTCTTCTGCCTGTGACTTGGTCTGATGATAATTCTCCAGGCTGTTGTGAAGTCTGGCCAACTTCGCCTGAATCCTGGACATCTCGACACCAGTCTCCAGTGAGTGTTTGGCATCTTCCTTCTCCTGTGCCACATGCTCCTCTAATTGCAGGTTAATCCTATCAAGCTGCCTTCTCAGCTGTCTGTTCAGAGTAGCCTGTAGCCTTTGGACAAGCGGGTGTTCAGGATGAAGAATAATTAACTGCTCCTCCTCCTCATCCTCCATCAATGGCTCCTCATCCTCCATGTCTTCTGATGTCATCTGCACCCGAGTAGCGTTGGCAGAATTTGCAGTCGCTGCTGCTTCATCCAGGCTGGTGTATCCAGTGCTGTCCATTGTACCTGCGTCTTCAGAAGGATTTCCCTCTTGATGTGAAGAACGTTCTCATGTTCTCATTTGTAGAACTTAAACAAGTAATTGGTATTGTTCAGTAATTGAAAAAAATAAAAGAGTCTATGTCCAAACATGATGTCACAAATGTGCCTTTGATTCAGACTTTGCCATGATCATCAAGGGTTTGTTACCGGTTGCCATGGTAAAGAAATAAAACTGCCATAAAACTGCAACCAGAGTTTTTTAGTTCCAGAAAATGGCAGTAACGCAACATCATGGGTATAAGCTGCTGTTAAAGCCCATAGAAGAAGAGGACATCAAAGGAGTCTGAAAATAGAGAAAATCTCCTTTGACCATTAACTGCATTTTTAATATAAGTATCTTATGTTGCAGTAACGCCTTAATACTAGTGATGGTGAGATGAAGACTCATGAGGCATTGAACCACTTGAGCCAATTGGTTCGAGAAAGGGTTCATTTCTCGAAGCTTCATGTGCACACGAAACCACCTACTGGCCAAGTGTATAATCACAGGCAGCTGTATCTGAACCACATAATGTGTGATGAATTTAATTTTTGTGTCTGTTAGAAATGACTATGAATTACAAAAAATGTATGACCAAATAATTTCTGTACATATGTGTTTAATAAATTTTTTGAATGTATTCTGTGTGTGTAAATCTTCCCAAAATGGTAATATCATAATATGGCAGGTTGTGCAATGTTTTTCTGAAAATGGCATGGGCTTAATCAGGCAGAGGACAGTGAAAGTGCTTGTGGAACTAGGAAAAGGGCACAGATTATGCTTGTGTAACTTGGACAATGATGAGCTTCGCTGGCTCCATCCTATATCACCTATCCTACTCTCCTCCCTCTCCTAAATCTCTCTCTCTCTCTCCCTAAACTCTCCAAACTATATAAACGCTATCCAAACTCTCCAAACTATCCAAACTCTATCCAAACTCTCAACTCTCAACTAAAATGAAATTTCAAATTTCACGATTATTATTCATTTTAAATCAAACCAGGGGTCGCCTTCAGCCAGATGCTCCTCACACAGCTCATTACGTTCTTCCTTCATTTGTCAACAGAAAATGTCCTTTTATTGGGTTTATCAATGAGTCACCCAATAAATCGTGATGTGTAGCAGCTCAATGGCTTACTAACAAGTGATTTTGAATAGTTCCCTCATGTTTACAATAAAATTTCACTAAAGTTACGATAGAACACCCATCCATCTTCTACCGATTTCTTTGCAAGATTTTTGCTCTTATCCTGGTCTTCCATGCTTGTTTCGTGCAGGTTTTAGGGGCAGGTGTCATTACTAAATAATAAAATCAATGAATCGGCGACATGTGAGGAAGGAAATGAGGTTGTTTTCCTTTAATCCTCCAACTTTCAGCAGTCTCGCAACGGGCATTATCCAGCAGATTTGTGCTTGAGGCGAATCAACCTGGTCAAACAACGTTGCTCCGCCTCTTCAAAGTTTTAGAGGGCATTCTCCCACTTCAACAAGTAAAGGCTGAGACAAATGTTGGAACATTGCTGCCACAGATTCTTAAAGACTTAACCTGCACCCTTTCTAGTTTGTGAAGAATGCATTCAGCAGCTGCCGCAAGCACAATACTCCCATAGTCTAAGGTGGACCTCACCATTGCCTGATAAATCATAAGCATGGTTTTCCTCTCAGCTTCCCAGTCACAGTTCACATTTTATATCATGTACATGGGTCTACCATGTCAAGTTTTTCCACCCATGCACACATCCAGGAATTTCTTTCTTTGTCAGATCAAAAATCATGAACTTAGTCTTAGGTGCTGAAATCTTAAATCCCCATATATGATACCACTGGACCACTTGATCCAAGGCTTATTGATTTTTCCTAAATAAATGCCAGATAATAAATAACCAGATGGCACCACCATCTGCAAACAATGAAAAATAATAAGGGAATGATAAGGGGAGTAACAATGTGACTTTCTAGCCAGTAAAACATTATACCTGTAATGTCTGCATCATGAAGCTGAAATTAAACTCCTTTCCGCCACCTAGAGTCCTACACTGAAATTAATGCAACTACAGCTTCCTCACATCCTGGTCTAAGACCAATAGAGCCCATTTCATTTCTCACTCACTCATTTTCTACCGCTTTATCCTCCACATGAGGGTCGCTGGTGCCATTCCCAGCTGACATAGGGCATACGGTGGAGTACACCTTGGACAGGTTGCCAGTCCATCACAGGGTCACATCGAGAGACAAACAACCATCCACTCTCACCTACGGTCAATTTACCCAATCTCCAAATCTGCATGTTTTTGGACTGTGGGAGGAAACTGGAGAACCCCCCCCCCTCACAGAGGACAGGATGGGACCGCAATTTTTTTTTTTTATGCAGAAAACAAAGAAAATCACTTATCACAGAAAGTCATAATTCATCATCAGTGGATCAGCTGAGGAGCGAGAAACACGTTCAAGGTTAAATATACTTAACCTAGGTGAGAACAAGCCAACATGCTTATGAATATATATTGCTCTGCTCCAATGATAATGATAAATTATTCAATGTGTCATCTCTATAAATCACTGCAATTACATCACCAGGTACGTATGTTGTATGGAATGCCAGAGTGAGATGACATGAGCGTGTGTTTAACCTTGACTGCATCCCACTTTACATTCATTCACCCGACAGTGTTGGTGACGGTTGATCTTATCCCAAGAGAGAAGAGCAGGCCCAACAACGGTGACTTCTGAATGTCACCTTTGGGACGCAGTTGCAGAGATATGTGATGGTATGGACTGTGAGAATGGTGATGTTTGACATTTGTGGAGGCAACTTATTACCCCGTGAGAGAAATGACTTGGTTTTCAGAATTTGAGCCAGGAGAAACTGATCATAGCAAACCAGTGTATATGATTAGGAAATATATTAGAAGCTGACCCAAGTATGCGAAGGAAGCCGTCAGTTGCATCAGTCAGAACTGCCCGTTTATCCATCCATACACTGTGGCAACATACCGTTCCCCACCAACACTCTCCAGCTCCTCCTGAGGGATCTCAAGTGGCTCTCAGCTCATCCAGCAGGTTCTGCGTCTGCCCTGAGGTCTCTTCCCAGTCGCCTGAAACATCTTAACTAGCTCATGTTGATGCAAAAGGAGTAGTGGCTCTAGTCTAAGCTCCCTCTGGATGTCTGAGCTCCTTACCTTACATCCATCTCAGACGATCAAGTTATGGAGAGAAACAGCTGAGCTCCCCCTGTGGGGGAGTAAATCATGTTGAGGGTCAGAGGAGGGCATCACTTTTACCATGCCAGTGGCTATGGTGCAGAAAGTGTAGCACAGTATCATGCTCTAATATACCTCCATGCAAAATTGGTGACAGTAGCTCATAACGTTTACAAAGAAAGATTTTAAGCATTGGTTTAGTACTGGCCACACGGTTGGTGTAGTGGTAAGCACTCTTGCCTTTCTGCATGGAGTTTGCATGTTCTCCCCCGTGTGTGTGTCCCACAGTCCAAAGACATGCAGATTTGGGGATTAGGTAAATTGCCTGTAGGAGTGAGTGAGTGGTTGTTTGTCTCTATATGTGGCCCTGCGATGGTCTGGCGATCTGTCCAGGGTGTACCCCGCATATCGCCCTATGTATCCCCCGTGACCCTCATGTGGAGGATAAAGGGGTAGAAGATGTATGTTCTAATACTGTCCTTGTACCCCTTTCCTTTCTGTAAAGCACTAAAGTCCATAGAGAAAATACATTTTTACATCACAGTACACCGGAGTCGTTGATCCACTGCTGGCGCCGTCAGTAAATTCAGATGTGTTATTTTGAGAAGTGTTTGAAATTCCTCATTCAGGTTGTTCACCCAAGTGACACAAACTTACCAAATGATGCCGCAGTAGACCAGCTGCTCCTGGACTTTGGAGAGTGGAGTAAGCATTTTACAAAGCAATACAAACGTCCTTTTCCTTCGAGAAAGGACCGTCTAAAAGTGAAATACGTTAATAAACACACTCTTGGATGGGGTGCACTTTGGCTGGCGTAGATTTTATTGGATATGTTTTTGGTTAAGTGGCTAAAAATCTGTTAAAGTGTCTCTGCTGGCAGCAGTGTTCTCACTGAGAGCATGCAGGCTCTCATCTAGAGCTGAAACAATTAATCGATTACTATTTTGATAATCGATTAATCGGTTTGAATGTTTTTTCATGATTAAAACAAGATTTACGATTGTTTAAGCTTCTTAAATGTGAATATTTTCTTCATTTCTTTGCTCTGGATAACAAAGAAATCATTAAAAGTGAATCATTTTGGTTTGTGGACAAAACAAGACATTTGAGAACATCATCATTTCCAGGTTTGACGAATACTGATCAACATTTTTTAAGGTTTTCTGATATTTTATGGACCAAACGATTAATCGATTAACCGAGAAAGTAATCGACAGATTAATCGATTATGAAAATACTTGTTAGTTGCAGCTCTACTCTCATCTGAACCACAGAAACTCCAGCATAGATACGTTTGTGCTGCAGCACAGAGCAGCACAGCCTCTCCTCACCGAGCTTGCCCTCTGCACTGTGAACAGAAATCCTTTCACAATAACTTCAGCCCCAGCTTTTCAAACGACTATCAAATGCGTCCCTTTGTTTTGGTTGAGTGCTCCTTGTTTCAGGAAGTGGGTGGAGCTGGTGTGAGATGCAGCACACCTGAGAAGGCTAAGTGTCATCTTGAGGTTTTTTTGGGGGGGGAGAGAGAAGGAGAAGTTCACATTTGGGAGAAAGTTGATTTTGGGCTGTAATGGTTAAGGTGAAGCCATCAGAAGTAAAACCCTGGAAATCAATGTTCAATCAACATACAGTATAAATGTCAACCTCTTTTATCCTGTGTTGCGTTCGATCAACTCTTCCACTCACACTGGAATATGGAGATATGTCGTGCACTCACGTCGCAACTTTCCTGAAACCACTTTACCACCAGGCAGCGCAGGAGGCAGCTGTCAGGTTTCATTACAGCCTCAGTTTGTCAAATCATTTAGACTCTTACTACCGTTCACCCGCAGTTCATTTTTTAAAACAACCACAATTCCCGAAACAGTAACAAAAGACGTTGCCTCTGCAGCTCTAAAGCGTCACGTGTAGTGGAGCAGGGTATTTAACACAGCAGCCAGTGAGCAGCTGTGATGATTTATCTTAAGAATGGAAAAGTGTTGACATGGCGAGCAAGAATCTTTTTATTTTCTGCACTGAATTAAAAAAGGTTAGAAAAAAAAGCAAAAAACAAACAAACAAACAAAAAAACCACTCACATTATACACTCAAGTTTTTGCAGACATATTTTTCAGGGACATATTTTGGACACTGGCTAATGTATTTGAAAACAAACACCTGAAAAGAGCACTAGAAATTCATCAAATTCCTCCCAGATATGAAAGAAATGTACAAAAAGATTCCCTCATTACCTTTTACAAATGTTTCAACAAAATACAAAATATCTGCTGAGATGTAATGTCTGAATTCAATACTCACCTATGATATTGAAATGGCATTCGTGCGGAAGTAAAATGAGCAACACGAGAAGACTTAAAACTCCAGAGGAGGAACCATGAGCAAATATCTGATGAATCCAAGGTCGCTTGTTGTCACATTCACATCAAAATAGTCGTACAAACAAAACAAAAAAGATTCAAAGGCAGTTCAGGATGGCAATTCCATATCTACAAAATCTGCATTTTAACATCCTAGCTATGTACACTGTACAGAGATTTAAACATACACCTTTTACAAAGAAAGAAAAGAACGCTGATATCTGAGCAGATCAGATAGATATACAGTATAATACAATACAGTGATGATGTGAAGCAGGCGGATGTGCTCTCTGTACTCAAGGCCCTATGGAAAGTCAGCCATTAGTGTCCTTGATAAAGGTTTGACCTGTGTCTGCAGACGAGGTGATGATGCGACACGGTGACAAAAAAACACTGGAATGCAAAATCACTTCTACTCAGTCAGTGTATCTGCTTCACGTGGACTTGAAATGGACAAAGAGATGAATGATGGGTGTTAGAGGAACAGTCACGCATACACAAACGCAAGGGACGACGTTTCTTACAATGCTGAATACTCTCACACTCACTCACTGGTGTACCTAATAAAGTGACCATTGCTGTAGAACATCTATTACCTTTTTATCCTCTAACTCATCTGGTCATGCTCACGTTGAACGTTGGCAGGTCATGTTGATCATGCCTGCACTCCTGCATTCATTAAGTCGCTGCCATGTGATTGGCTAATTAGATAATCTTTTGTGGGGAATTTGAGACTTTTAATGACACAGCTAATATCAGCCAAGCACTTGGCTGATGGAGGCTACAATTTGTTGGTCATAGTTGAGCTCTATTATTTTCCCCCTCCGTCAGACTGAACAGGAAGCAGTTTATCCAAATTGTGTGTATGGGTGACTGGGCTCTTATAGTCAATGTCTTTCAAGGTTTCCATTTCTGTTTGGGCTTAAAATTCCATTAAAAACCTCATGATTCACCAACAAGTGCAACACAGATTATCCAAATTCTCAAAACAAAATGACTGAAGCTAAGAGAAGCTGTGGCTCCTACTTTTCTTTTTTTTTTTGTCACAACATTACAACTTGCCAATATTGTTTTTTTCTGAAGGTAAACAGTTTTGTAACAACCATGTCTTAAATATGTCATTTTCACCACATAAAACATTGATATTGAGATTATTCAGACCCTAAATTCGACAATATAAAAAAAAACTCCATTACAATAATGAAGTCCAGCAAAATGAAGCATTATTACGACTTTACTGTTGTTATTTCAGGCAGTGCACTGTAGTTACTTTACTTAGCTTTATGTTCCATAATAACTGTCTCTCAGAAGCCTGTCGAGTTGATATTACAATTCAATAATGATCCTGTCTTTAAAAGGTAAATGTAGACACCGTGTTTTATCTGGAGATAAGTTTGATGTGTGATCTTGGTCTAATAGGCCTTAAAATATAAAAGGAATTCCATTAGCTTTTGTCTTCCACGCAACACAAAGCGAGAGATATGAAAGATCAATGACACGCAGAACATTCTGTGCTAATGAGGGTGAATCAGCGAAATGTCACGTCTCAATGAGAGACTTAATACTTCTGGGGGAAAAAAAGAGGCAAGCACATTCCACATCAAAACTAAGAAATGGCTTTTTGAAATGTGGCCAGAACATTATTTCATACTTTTTCACCTGCAAGGTCATCCTATTTTACAAAGTCTGTACAAGCTTGGAGCGCTACAAAATTTACAAATCCAAGAAGGAAAAAGAGGGAAACTGGGGGTTTCTCTTTTTAAAAACAATTGGTCTGATGAGCATCTGTGAGGGAGCGGGCAACTACACAATCTTTTCACATTCCTGATTTTCCTTTCTTACCTTTCAGTTCTTCTCTAGCACCTCTGTACACGTCTCTCTCTGCTGGATTAGTCCTTCTTACTGACATTCTCTATACCATTCTTTTCACATCACAAACGACTCCCTATTGGAACTGGACAGTTCTGCACTGTGGAGACAGGAGTACTAAGAGTAAATCTGTTGTATTTGGTACTGTAAAACAAAGATATTGCGATTAAAAGGTCATTCTGACAATATGTGTTTGTAGCAGAACCTATTGTTCTTGACGAAGCATCCGTCTGTGCTTCTCCTGACAACTGCACTACTTTTATGCCCTTATATCATCCCTGGAGGGACCAGTCAGTCACACCTCAGTCTGTTGCTGAGACTCCGTGGTGATCGTCACCCCGCGACGAAGCTCGTCCATACTGTCGAAATCGCTGCCGTGTTCAGAATCTTCCAGCCCGCCTGGCACCGACAATTCTGAGGCCGATGACGCACCGACAGACAGTCGCATGTTCAGGGACACAGAGTCATCGGTGTCCCCATTACCTGGCGTTACGCCACAAGTGCCAAAGTCCCCTTGTGGCGCCTCCCCAAGAGGCAGCTGATGGGGAGGCAGATATTGGCTGGGATGGAAGTTTGGCCTGGAATGCTGACGCCCAGTGCTCCCGGAGCTCAGAGTGCTCTCCTTGGAGACTGGCGGATTGGTGGGTAGCGGCGTGTAGGGCTCCGGATAGTCCTCACCCACGGGTAGCGGAGGTGGCAGCTGGTCTTGGCTCATGAACTCTTCTTCATGGGGAGGAGGGTAGTCACTATCAATGTCAAAGCCCCCCAGGTAGTAGTCGGACTCCAGTTCGCGGGTGCTTGCTCCAAGACGGCGGGCCGAGCCTGATACCTGACTGCCAGGACCGGCCTCATAGGCTGGCGCCTCCTCAATGTCTGACAGCCTGGTGCTAGGCATCCAGTCTGACGTGTCCCAGTGATATGCTGCACAGTAGAAGGATGAGATGGTGAGTAGCAGTCAACAGTAAGAAAAATGAACAGCCTCCCACTTGGTTGAGCCAACAAATGGGTGTCCACACAGTCAGACATGCCTTTAGTATGCACCAGGCAAAGAGAGTTCAGTAACATCAACAATACACAGAGGGGTTGAAGGTCAAGTACATGGCATAGCACAACCTGTTCAGAAAACATGTTAGGTCTTTGGAGGGGACGTTACATGCACGAGAGGAGCCTGCTGAGGGTTGGGGTCACAGGTGTCACAGCATGCTGAGATCATCATAACAAAAAGACTGCAGCCATGTTAAAGGGTTCAGAACAACAGCAACATTTGATTCTGGATGTCGGAGGGATATTCCAAACACATGGGGAATTGTCCTTTTGGACAGCCAAGCAACGTGATATAAAACAACTACTTTACGAGCTGGTGGCAGGTTTCTGGCTCCAATGCCCCGTTAACATTTCAGCAGCTGACGAGTTAGTGGTTAGATTTTTACAATTTCCTGGCAAGGGACTGAAGAGATCTCTATTCTCTGTCAGTCAGTGCACGACACAGTGTTGTTGTTTTTTTTTTAACCACCATCCTAACTTCACTCTAACTTAATCTGAGGGATTTTCGTTACCCCATTACAAAACAGAGGTTTTTTTGTTGTTTTTAAGCATCAAAGGCTTGATGGGAATGCCAGATCATCGATAAGTCACAAGGGGCAACTACCTCTTATGCTGGAATGTCTGAATTTACTACCCGCGCTGTGTCTACGCTACATAAAACAGCCGGTTGAATATGCCTGGAAGCCACTATTTCAATTTCAGTTGTCCAGCATTTACGAGATAACCAATAAAATGTAACCTTGCAAGTTGATGATGACTGGCCCAATGCAGTGAGACATGCAGGGTGCCATTTTAATTGTATGTGCAAAAGCCTTAAAGGAATACTTCCCTGATTTCCATTTAGCTTTGTATTACTAGAATAGGGTATAAAAAAATTCTGCTTTGCAACCTCAGTTTCCCCTGAGTCGAGAAATATCTTCATTCTTTTCTTTGTTAAGTGTCCACCAGTGACACTTGGTGCGAGGCTTGAAACTGCAACGCTAATTCCGCACTTTTTAGAGCCACTCGTAGGGGGGGCGGGACCTCATTCCCACAATGTAAACAGTGGTTGGAAAACTGAGGTTGGGAAGCACAATTTTTTGATTGTTAAATACTGATCACTGGAGCCAACAATGTGCTGACAAAGCATGAATGACCGCAAAGGTTTGGCTGACCAAGAGGACAAGCTACCAAGAACCCTGTAAAATCATGTGACTGAGGGCAGGTTTCATAAAAAGCACATTGTGAGTGGAGTTAAAACAACAAAAACAAAAATGTCAGATCAAAGTAAAAAAAAAGAAAGACATCCATGCATCAAAGCAGAACGCAAACCATCTGAAAACGGAGGCTGTGAAAACCTCGTCAAGCAACAACTGGGTACGGGACCATCACAGGACTGGATTACATATTTCAAAGGATCGTGATGGGGAAGCGGTAAGGTGAAAAAGTGGAAAGCAAAGGTGGCAAAAGAGAGGCAGAGAGAGTGGGGATGTGGGGGGTTGAGAGATAGATTGGCCTGCTAAGTCAAGCATTCAGCATAATGAGAAATGGGTGGTTGGTGAGGGGGGGAATCACACACACACACACACACACACATTTATCAGGCAAGCAGATGATATATCAATGAAAAAAGAATGAAAATGTGAAACCACAGCTGGGTTTACATGGATGTAGAAAGGCACAGGGAGTAGACAAAATCATTTTAGCCACAAACGTGTTTTTGATTTTCACACAGGTGTGATTGTGTGACTACGGGCTTTGACAGCAGGTTGGAAAAAAAACAAAAACAAAACTACCTCCGTGTCCATCTGCTTCTGTTTGCATGTTACTGACGATGAAGGTGCAGCTAATTTACTGCCGTCTACATCATTCACGTCCATGTTCAGTAGACTGAAGCTGTCTTCTTCCCTGCTGTTTGATGATGATGCATTACAACATGTCTCACCACCACTATCACAAAGGAAGAACCCTTGCTTCTCTCTTCCCCTTCCATGCATGAAGCAACATTTGGTTTGTCCATTTTGGGCTTCTGTAGAAAAGTGGTAACGCATGCGGCGACATCATACTGTACAGCCACTGTATTCATTCTATTGAAATGAAGTGTGACTGCATCACACTCTCGTGTCTCAACAGCTGCCAGAGACAAAAAATACTTTCACCTCATTGGTTTGTCGTGTGTTTTACATCAGCTCTTGAGTAATAAGTGCTGATTATTTGTCAGTCATCATGCGATAAGTCTGCTAATCATGACTTTGAAGGACATGGATATACATGAGCTGCAGAGAGGCTCCTGCTTCTGAGCGACATCGATCCTAATACGAGCCCTGAATAAACACGGTCAGCAGTGTTTATCATGTAAACCCTGTCACTGCACGCTTCAATCCATTTTCATTGAATAATTGCTATTTTGTCTACTCACTGCAGATAGAAAGAAGGATAGATGGGTAGGGAGGGGTGGGCTTTAGAGGAGGAGGAGGGGCTGGTAGTCACCTCTGTTGTAGGTTTGACCTTGGTCCATGACAGACACTGTCAGATGGAAGAAAATAACACAGAAGCCTTTAGCATTGGCATTGTGAGTGTGTCTAAGGTCTCAGGATAGAAGAAGATGGAAAGTGGAGAGGCAGTGGTGTCTCTTAATAATATTTGTAGTGATACTAGTGGAAAAATTCTAACTTACTTGATTATTTAAATTAACTATTTAACAGTACTCAGCAGAAAGCTAAAAAGTCAGAATTCTAAGAAAATGTCATAATTCTGGCTTTAATCTCATGTCATTAATCTCAATTCATGCTGTTTTATTTTTTTACATGTGGTCCTAATACTGTTCTGTAGGAAATAAAAAAAAGAAGCAAAACTATTATTGCAATCAAGTATAAAAGATGACATTTAGAAATCACCTGACTGATAAAGAAAAACAACCCAGAATTTCTCTACGTAGTTCAAGAAGAAACCATCAAGTTACATCTTGGTAATCCTGCCTGTGTAGACACAGGCTATATGTATATATATATATATGTACATATATATATATATATATATATATATATATATATATATATATATATATATATATATATATATATATATATATATACATATATATATATATATATACATACATATATATATTTATAAACATATGTATATATATATATATATTCATATACATATGTTTATATATATTCATATACATATGTATGTATATAGTATATATATATACACACACACACATATATATATATATATATATATATATATATATATATATATATATATATATATATACATACTGTATATCACAAAATATATATCAAACTGAACAATATTCCAGCATTTTAAAGTCTCATTACAAAAACAAACACGACAGCTGCGATGTCAGCTGCTGTCACCCGCCATGATTTCTTATGAAATTGCAGCAGGCTAAAAATTAAATTAGGAAAGCATTAGTGGGACTCTATATATTAATCACCCTCGATTGATGCCAGAAAATTGGGCTGAAAATTGTGTAGTGTGAGCTAACCCAGGAACTGAGAGGTGCTGATGATGACCGGATCGTGCATGTAACACAAAGAGCCAACAGCCTGCAGGTTTTCATTTCAAACCAAATACACTTACTCACTGACTGAAGCCTGATTTATAGTCTGTTCCTCGACACGTTAGATAATTGTTGCTCAAGTCAAACAACATTTTTCAATGTATGCCTCTCCCCTCTTTCCCTCTTTCAGTTGCCACTTCACATGTATTATCCTTACCGGTACAGACACCGCGTTTATCTACCTATTCTTCATCTGTGATAATGGATGGAGTTGGTGTGAAGTTGTTGATAAAAGTGCGCAAACAGAGAGTTTGAATTTACTTGTACTGAGAGGACAGTACGTCTTTTTAACCAAGAGCTCAACAGGGAGATTAAGTTTTGGTCCAAAGAATGACGTTGTCTGTGTCACAAAAACATTTTTTCTGTCCATTTTCTATTTTTCTATACAATTTCAAAAGTGACGCATGACGGAGAACAAACCAGGCTTGACACTCCTCAATAAAGCAGAAGGTAGGAACTCAGTTGGTTGATCAGTTGGAATGAAAACTTGCAAGGAGTCAGCTGTTTGTGCAACAATGTTTGTCCATTACTGTACCGCTGTATGAAATAATATTCTGAAACCTGAGATCAAATGGAATACAAGTTAAATTCTGAGCTGATCTATGTATTTTTCCACACACTTAAGACTATATATCGTGTAGTATAACTGAGACACCTCTTTCAGAAGAGATTCTGCAATGACAAGAACTGAGAAGAGAAGAGAAGAGTGGAGGAGTAAGAGGAGGATAGACACAAAGGGGATGAGACGTGGTACCTTCACTTTCGATTGTGTCGACTGCATCATTGACCAGTCGAATGACGGTCACTATGGAGGCTTGTGGAAGGAAGAAAGGAGGAGATAAGTTTTGAAATACAGTCATTCAGAGTGAAAACTGCTTATCACGGTGTGGTCAGGTTTGTACCCTCACACCTGTGGCATAGCTTATGGCCGACGTTGGTCTGCCACTGACATAGTTGAGATTTGGATGTTTGGGGCAATTTACACACAGTACTGTAAATATACAGTATATGGAGGGAGTTCGAACCACTACACAAAGACAACTAACAAATTCAAAGGAAGCCACATGAGAACAAAACAATAATAAAACAGCCAAAAGCAGTGGAACATAATCTGCCGCGTCCGCACACTTTTTCCATCTGAAGACAACAGTCAGACTCCAGCAAGCACAGCAATGACAATGGCTGAGGCAAAATTCAAAAAGGTTGGATATTTTCTGAATGATGATCATTCTGAAAAGTCAAACTGTGAATCATAATGGTTTGCAAATAAAGTGAGCACAACACAATGCAATGAGAATGGAAGACAAAATCAAAATACGCAGTTCCAGCACAAACACCAAGACCACCAACACCACACTGTGAAGCTGCCGAATCCCCGCAGCCTCTCTGAGATGTGGACAATGATGCTGCTGTGGAATTACCAGAGGGAACATATGTACAGTTGTGAGAAAAAGTTTGGGTCCAGTCAGGAAACCATGGCAGTGAGACAGATGACCATGGCAGTGAGACAGATGACCGACACTTTGGCCATGTGGAGTGTAAGCAAACCAAAATCACAATTAAAGCTTTAAAATAAAACTTTATAAAAAACTTTACTGTGTATATGTAGTCAATTTTTCAAAAGTCAAATAATATCTCAGCAGACATTTATGTTTACAGCACTTTTAGAACTTGTTACACTCCGAGCGCACAAAGTGCCTAAGAACACCATTGAAACTGAAGGAGTTGTTTCGATTTTTGATTTTGGCCTCACACTCCAGAGCATCTATTGCATTTTTATATTTTAAAATTTTAGAGCCTATAGCACAGGTTCACATCAACTTTTAATAGATGAATGCCACCAAACATGTGTTTCAAACTTTTTAATAATCTCACATTCCCTTTAACCCTTTAATACCGAGCGTATCGCAGACGACACGTTTTTGCATTTTGCATGACTGCAATTATGCAACGGTTTGTGCTGTCGGAAAAATTCCAACAGTTTTCTGAAAGCTGAGAAGTTGCAAGTCAAAGCCAACGTGTGGTTATTACAGTAATTTCAATCGCACTGTTGCAGGAACCAGGCGAATCAACGTCTTTGTCGCCAGAGAGGAGAGAGTTGGAAAAATGCCTGTATATATTTTCGATGTTCTTGGACATTGAGACAAAGACTTCAATAAATGTTACTTTAAATAAAAAATGGGGAAAAAGCACTTATTTACAGGACATTTTCTGGCCCTTTTATGGTTAAAATAAGCAAAAAAAAGTCCAGAGTCCATTTTGAGGCTTAGGTGTTAAAGGGTTAAAGGTCCAGTGTTTAAGAATAAGTGGGATATAATGGCGAGACTGCAACTCAGGGAAATACAGTGGCCTTTACATACCACGCAGAATGTAGTTCAGAATGTAGTTTTTAAGCAACAAAATGCAAAAGCGAAACATGGCTGCACGAGATGGTGGCCTCCATAAAGCAAGGCCTAACCCTAGAGACATACAAAAGGCTTAGTCTAAGGCTATGAAACATGTTTTATTATTATTTTAAAGCAATTGTTCACTATTTTCAATTTCTGCCATTAAACGACCCTAAATGTTACATACTGGTTCTTTAAAAGCCTGGTGAGCTTGCATATGTGCATATGTAGCCATTGGGATGAAGATTCAATTATTTTATTATTCTTTTGACTACAAATTGTCAATCAGTGACTATTCGTCAATGTATTACAAAGGTAGCTTATTGAGAGACAGGTGATTCTGTCTCTTTATCCTCCTAGTCTTGGTCTGTGGTCTGTGGGGGGACATCCTCCGAGCTGCAGCCTGTGCAGCCTGAGTGGTGGACAAACCACTGGCCAAACTTTTTCTCACAAATGCATGAAACAAGCAAGCATGAGCCGCCAAGTGTCTCGATGAGCACAACCGTCGTACACAAGACAGAGACGCCCTGTGTACACACATAATAAACACGCAAACACAGCATCTAGGTACATGAACTGAAACACAGCACAACTGTGATACTCAGAGGTTTCTGAACCTCTCTTCCTTTCCTGCGAACGACGTGTCTTACCGTTGTCATCACAGGAGTCGGACTGGAACGAGCTCAGAGACTGCACCTCGGAGTTACTGCCTTTGTTGCTGCCTGAGAAGCATGTGACTTCTTCTGCCATGTCGACCATCTTACCTGTGGGGAGAGAGTGGGGGAGGGGGGGTGGGGGTCAGGTCATATATATAACTGTGCATGAGAATTACAACCTCACTGTCTCTCCTACAGCTCTTGATTTGTGATATGAAATTGATAGTTCATGGGTTTTGAAGTGGGGTTGTTTGACCTTCAGTCAGTGTCAGTGTCTTACTAACAGGTGAGGTGACAGCGCTCTGTGTGTCGAGAGTGAGCTCAGCGACCGCTGCCTCCAACAGTAAGAACTGGGCAACACTGAATATGCGGCTCTGCATCGTGGAAAGTCTTCTCGCTTTTCATTTAGGCACCTGTGTTATTAGATTAGAGACGCCTGCTGCTCTGCTCTTCTTCACAATACAGCTCTTGCCTATTTTCTCCGCATGGTGCACACGGTTTACAATTAAACAGACAGTGAAAATGATCTTTCACCGCAGTTATAATGGACCTCAGTCATAAACGGTGCATATACACACAAATCTGGGCTCGGGTATCTAAGGAAATGTAAATACAAATCCTTTTATCAGAACTCGGTTATATTAATACTCCCTTTAGTTTAAAAAAAACTTTAATAGATAATAATTTAATGAATCAATATATTTTCCAAATGTATGAATTAACCATAAATCTGATGCCTTTTCATCATGATGAAGTTCAAGCCTCTTTAATTAACTTTTGCCGGCAGCAAACACAGCTGCTATTTCCATGTTTTATTCTGATTGAATTGTACTTGTTAATAAGTATTTGCAAACTACTTTCTTTACTTGAGACGCCATTTAAACCTATGGGGACCCAGCATGCAAATGCATTTTTCATCCTCTTCCTTCTTTAAACATGATCACACCAGTGAGTGGAAATTGTGGAGTTGTGTGGAGCTGACAGGCTTATGGGTTTCAGTCTAAACTGGTACTAGAAACACACACACACACACACTCACCTAGAGCTGCAACCAACGATTATTTTCATAATCGATTAATCTGTTGATTATTTTCTCGATTAATCGATTAATCATTTGGTCCATAAAATATCAGAAAACTATGATGATATATGATGATGTTCTCAAATGTCTAGTTTTGTCCACAAACCAAAATGATTGACTTTTAATGATTTCTTCGTTACCCAGAACAAAGAAATGAAGAAAATATTCACATTTAAGAAGCTTAAACAATCGGAGATCTCGTTCTAATCATGAAAAAAGCTTCAAACCGATTAATCGATTATCAAAATAGTTTAGTAGTCGATTAATAATCGATGAATCGATGAATTGTTTCAGCTCTACACTCACCCTCATCACTGTCCCACGGGCTTTTGTGTATGGAGTCACAGTCTGAGCGACAGGGAGACACTGGCGGCAGGTTGGGGGCCACGCTGCACACCACCACCCCTCTTCTCATGGTTCCTGACAAAATTCTGGGTGACTCTGGGTGAAAGGTGCTCATCTCCGTGTGCTCCACACCGCGTCCATCAACCATCTTCTCCAGCGTGGAGCGTGGGTCTCCTTGGAAACACGGCGTGTAAGCCATGGGCCTCACGGGGACCTGCGGTGGCCCCATCATCCCGCCGCTCCCCATCACTGGCTCAGAGTACAGGTTGATGGGGTCTCCAGGTGAACAGTGGAGGGTCTTGAACTGGACACCATTGGCTTTGTTGAGGAGCGCCGCCGTGGCCGGGTCCTGGACCAGAGACAGGTTGTTCCGGGAGTAGTTCTTCTGGAAAACCTTCTTGCGGAACGCGATGAAGAGGATGATGAGGGTGATGATAACAAACAGCACCACGGCGATGCCGATCAGCTCCTCTTTCCCGACGACAGCGTGGCCCGCCTGCATGTTGGGGACGACGACAGGGCGCAGGCTGCAGCGCTGGCCCACGAAGCCTGCTGTGCAGTTACAGTAGAAGGAACCGTGAGTGTTGACACAGGCGCCGCCGTTCTCACAATCGCCCTCGGGATTGTTGCGGTCACATTCATTCACATCTTCCTCACAGCTGCAGGAAGCAATGATGGGGGGGGGAGGAAACAAGGGAAGAGAATGTTTGTAAGATCACACACACTACAAAAGGGACACTTCACCCAAAAAATATAAATTTTTTGGATTAATTTCCAGAGATAAATGTGTTATTTGATCATCAGACAGTGGCTCAGAGTTATGTGTCTCACTCCCACAACAACAGAGCACGTTGGGATTGAAAAAAAAAAAGAAAATTGACAAAAGTCGAGGTCAGATTAACTTCTGTCATGTTTTATGAGTAAAAGATCTGAAGAAATCAAATAAATACAAACAAAAACTAGTCAAATTTTATCCGACACTGTAATAGAATGTGAATTAAACAAACACAGCAGCATCATAATGATTTTAAGACACGCTCTCTACTGTCATTGTGTCTTGTGATCCATTACTGACACCTTGTGGTCATGAGTAAACATTGCAGTCAATACAATCTTTATAATGCTCAATATGTGTGGTCTTTTACAATTTGACATTAAACACATTTTCTGACCTCAATGTACTAATGTGTCTTTTGAAATCAGATTTGAAGCATTATTAAAGGCTGAGTGCAGAATTTGTAATCCTATCTGGAGAGTTGAAGACCAACTACTTTGATTATTAAAAATAACTCAATAATCTGGAATCCCATTTCAGGTAATGACTTTCCAAGTGTTTAACTTGCATTCAATTGGATCTATAGCTATCCTGAATATACATATGTACAGTATATGTATTTAAAGCTAAGCCATGCATGTTATTTCAGCAGTTCTTTGTATGTTTAATAAACAGTTTTCAGACATTAACTCTGGAAAATGTTCAGGCACAATTACACTGGACATTTTCTCTTTTACATGAATGTCCAGAACATGCAGGCGAGGGGTGGAGCCTGGCTCGAGCACGCAGGGTGCGAGACACAAAAGGTTTTCCTGCTTCATTCTCACGTGGACACACTCGGGTGTATTATTTGGAAATTTAGTGAGGCGACCTGGCAGGAAGTGGGCGTTGGCTTTCTCACATAGAGGCCATCTGGACAGAGGGAGACTGTCTGGACATCAGTTCATGTCTGATTGCAGCTTTACGCTGTGTGCTTCAATAGCTGCTTGGAATTTTGGAGTGAGCATCCAACAAATCCTGAGGATCATTCTGTGAAATTATAAAGTTTTATCTACACCAAGCCACAGATCTTTGTGATTGTTTGAGGATGATTCTGTTTTCCATCACCTCTGTTGTGTTGGGCAGGATATTTACAGTATACTATGAAATAAACAAAGACCATCTGCATAAAGAGGTACCACCAGTGTTATATATAACAAAATGTCTATTTACAATGTCGGTAAATGTGGTTTTAAGAACTTTTTACTTGACTTTTTTTGTGTACATGCAAGGGAACTCACTTCAAACCCTTGAATCCTCTCCTGCAACTGCAGAGGAAAGCGTTGCCGATGGCCTTGCACACGCCACCGTTGTGACAGGGGTTGGGAACACACGCCGTTATCTCCAGCTCGCAGCGCGCTCCCGTGAACTGTGGGTTGCAGCTGCATGAGAATCCTGTCACACAGAGAGAGACGTGAGAGGCTTCATTAAATATTAAGAGGCATCAGTGCAACTGTATACAATGCTGTTTGTCTCAAATACAAATCACACCTCTGGGAAATCATCTATATAATGTAATTAAGACGCGCACACACACACACACACACACACACGCACAATGGGAAACTTGTAAACTACAACACAGTCAACAACAGTTGACAGCAGTTCACTGCTTTGCTCAAGGCAGTGGAAATGAGGAACCTATAGCACTTGGGAGGATTTTAACATTTCATTTTAGCCTGCTGTCGGGCTACTATAGCTTACAACACACACAGACACATCTGCAGTGTGCTGCTACATTCACTTGACGCCCTCAGTGTATACTGATCATAGCCCACTTCAGTAATTCAGTGCTTTTTATCTTATCTCCTTTAGTATAGAGAACACAGGACCCTCCATTAAGACAGCAGATTATGTCAGCCGGTGGTTACACCAGTGAAGACACGTCAATAAAACAATTGTGATATCATCTAAACAACATCTAAGCTTTAAGATTTGTTCTCTTGAGGAATGATGGTGAACAAAAACATGATAGTATTCAATCTTCATGACCAACTATTATATACATAAAGATTGCACCAGTGAGGTAATGCCTCCCTCCATCTTGTGCAGTCACATTGTGTAAACACATGTTAGACTTTGTCTAACTCCTTAAGAATTCTCCTCCACGTCTTCCCTTGACCTTGTGGTGTTTTCCATCGACGTTGTTAGAAAAGCAGTTTCTTTAGCAGACGTAGGAGTTAGACAAATAGGGGATTGATGTTGATTGTATCGGAATTTCTTTGAAGTTATATCTCAGTTCTTTTAAGTTCTTTTAAGTTTATCTAAGAGATCAGGCTTCACAGAAAGACTCATCCTTGTTAACTCATGTTAACAAGTGAGCCAGTTTGTAACCAGGCTCGGTCTCTTTCTGTGCAACTGAGTTCTATTATTGTGGACATTTTCATTTATGACCCCTGAGCACTAAACACTGTGGTTCACAGTTATTTACCAGTTTACACCATATGTGGCTCAACCATCAAAACGATTCCCTTCTGTGTGACGAATGTGAGTTAAAACCAACAGTCCATCTGTTTCGAGACACTGCTGGGCCTTTTTTCAAAAGAACACAATATATTTGTGTCTTGCGTGTCACGCAATGAGGTTGACTGAGCTGAGACAGACGGAGCAAGGACACTTTTGATGGGGGTCATTGTTCCTGTTTCTAGTATTTTAGTGTGGTTTTACAAACGTACCAATAAATATAATACATCTTTAAAAATGAATCAGTCCATAGTGAGTTTGGTCTGGGAGTCACCAGGGGAAAAAAAACACCTTTACAACATAATGTAATGTGTAATTACTGGACATGAATTCTTGTATATCAGTCCACACATTAAAAACTGTGTATCGTAAATGTAATCAAATTTAAATTGGTGTTTTTAAGAAAGTTTAAGGAAGTTACAGATACATTTTTTTGCTCCAGTCAGTAGTTTTAAGGCTGAAAGCTAAATGTCACAATTCATGTGTGAGCCTCTGCACTCACCACCAGAGGGCAAGCTGGTGCAAGTGGCTCCATTGCGACAGGGCTGCTGCAGGCAGGCGTCCGGGTAGAGGATGCAGCCGAGCTTCAGCTCCGTCAGACCCACCACCTCGGCGTAACGCGAGCGTTTGTTCTGCAGCGGCAGCTCGTTGTTGTTGAGCATGACTGAGTCCAGGCAGCCCTGGAACCCTTCCAGCACCCGCGGGTCCTTCTGGGAGTCCATGAGGCTGCGAGAGTTTGGGTGCTGCACCTGCAGTGAGACAGTAAACAAATCCAGAGAGGGACTCACAAACACACCTTCAACACGTGCAGTGTGATGAAAAAAACAGGTAAAGACACATGACGAATCGGCTGATTATTGAGACATGTGAGACATCCTGACTGATCCTATCATGGCCAGATCGCACTTAGATCGTACAGTGCTCGCATTCAGTCCTGAATATGTCATCATCACAGAAACCTCTGGAGGTGGTTTGAGATGTGGTCCCAGGAGACACATCCAAGAAGTGTTTTAATGTCAGATGTGGACACTCGACACATGCAATCGTGTCACTGATAATAGACGTTAATAGCAGGTCTAACAAAGCAACTGTCATCTCACACGAAGACCATATAAAGACTGACCAGTGCTCCAAAGTAGATGGTTCTGTCCGGAGGGAGCGGCTGCATGAACGGCGGCCCACGGCGCTGCTCAACGTAGCTGTCATCCAGAGCCAGGCTGCTGAAGTTGCGGTTGAGCTCCAGCGCCACAGTGTGCCAGCTGCCGTCGCTGATGCGTCGGCCCGAGATGCCCAACATGTTGGGATTGTCACTGCCCCCACTGCCGCTGCCGCCAAGGCCACAGGCCAGCTGGAACCACAGCTTTCCCTCCTCCAGCTGCTCACACACACACACACACACACACACACATATCCAATCAATATACTCATCAAATGAAAATCATTTTGTTTGCCTCACATCGTTTTTTCAGACACTTCAACTCCCTCGTTGGGCTCATTTTCGAGTGTTTTCTTTCCCTTTAATGAAAAGCTATGACTGTGCTATACATTTACACATAATAGTGCTGCTGCTGCTGCTGCTGCTGCTGCTTTGGCCTCAGGTTTTCATTATAACACTGGCTGCAGCCCAGTCTACAACACAGATACGTGTGAGCTCATATCTATAAACCAAAAAAGCTGTTATGTATATTACATGTCCACAGATGTTCATGTGTATGTGAACGTGATCGTGTTTCAATAGCTTGTGGCACTTGCACCTGGTTAGGAACATACCTGTTTTTTTTCCTCATAGCCTTAACAACTATCGAAAATAAAGAATAAAAAACCAAAGCAAAACATTGCTGCAGCATTAAAACACACTGAAATTTGGTCTTGAGCTGGTCTCTGACTGTGATCTGCTACCCCCCAGTCAATTTCATGTGGCCCTCCACTTAAAAGGGCGATTTTCAGATTTTTTTCAGATATTTTCCTCATAAAACTTGACAGAAACACAGTAAAGAGCAGTGTAGGGCTTTTATTTTCTTTGAAGGAAGGTTGAAGGTTGTTGTGGGGATGAGACTTGTATCTCAGATCCACTGTCTGATGATCGAATAACACATTTATCTCAAGGAAATTAGTGAAAACCTGTATATTTTTTTGGGTGAAGTGGCCCTTTAACATCAAGATATAATGAGTTATTTCTCTCTTATTGTTCCATATCAAAACAGACACTTTTATTTTGAAATTCTATGAAATATCATAACAAAATCATGGAATATTGTGATATTATTTTAAGTTCTTGGTTTTGTTCGCCCTCATTTGAGATTGAGACCCCTGCATTAGGACATTCAAACATTTTTTTCCTGCACAAAAGAAATCCAAATTCAGTTCAAAATTCAACACGAGCATTTTTGCACGTAACAGAAATAATGGATTAAATGTAACATAAAAACAAATGTTATTTCAAAAATAATTAACTGATATGAAAACGTTTGATTTCACATTTACTGACAATACGATTTGTTAAATTACACTAATGTAGTATTTCAGGGATTTTCAGCTCATCAGGCTCACAGCTTTATTTTGGAAGATAAATCTCTTCATGACTTCAGCAACAATGGGATTGACAACCTCTACTGAGAATATGAACATCTTTAATAATTATATCCATGGCGTTGTCAAAACTAACAGCATAAGACAAGTTTCGAACTATATGCTGTCACATGATCAGGAGTCTTAGTGACTGACATACTACACAGTCTGTGACCAGGAATAGTATCTTTTCATGAAAACGTGTGAGAAATGAAAAATGGGGTACTATGCATTAAATCGAGATTAAATAATCTCAATTTCATGCCCACAGATACACCACTCTGCTCTCTGCGATGTGTGTTTTTGTGATGTTTTCTCCTCCTTCTCTCTGATTAACAGCTGCCGTCACCCCGTCCTACAGCAAGTTAATAATCTTTATGAACCAAGCACTGATTGAGTCTATACCAGCACCTGTGTGTGTACATGTACGTGTGTGTGTGTGTGTGTGTGTGTGTGTGTGTGTGTGTGTATGTGTTTACCTTGAGCACGGTGCAGGGCTCAGTGTGAGTATACATGATGATCCCTCGGTTCTGGAGTGTTCGTATCCTCAGGCTGAGTTTCAGCTCCGTCTGCACTCGATCAGAGAGTCTGTACTTGATGTAGCTGTTACCAGAGAAGCTCAGAGACGAATGGCCTGCACCGACAACAATGCACATGACAGTAAAAACGTTGCTTTGATTTAAAAATTGCTGTGTATATGATTATTTTTTTATATATAACAGATCCAGACTTCAGTATTTCCTTTTCTCTCTGACACACACAGATTTGCACAGCTATTCTTCTTAGCTGCATTGCAACTTCTACAGTCTAAATAAAGTGTTATCCCTTACTTTAACCATATCCACTTAATGCCTAACCCTTACCTTAACCACAATTCAAATCTTAACTCTAAACTTAACCAGTTCCTCTGAAATCTGTTTCTGTGATCTTTCTGATGAGGTTTTGGTCTCCATGAGGACCAGCGGTCCTGACAAGGTCAGTGTTTATGCAAGAAAAGGTACTAAAGCGCTAAGCATGCACACACACACACACACACCTGCACACTCTCCCAGTTTGCCTGGTGGACACTGGCATGCGTATCGCCCTCTGGTGGCCTCGACTGAAACACACTGCATGTCTGCTGGACAAGGCTGGTCCTCACACTGTTCATTCAGGACAGCACAGGTGGCATCTGTTCACACACACACACACAGGGAGAGAAAGAAAACACACTTATCATAATACCCTGAGGACGTTGTCATGGAGAACATGAGCTTTATTGGTTTGGTTTACTGCAGTGAAAAGCAGTGAAACATCAACGAAACACACACATAGTGCAGGAGAGATTCAAAATAAAAAGTAACAACATAGATTTGTCACTTAAATAAAAATCCCTTTGTACTTTAGATTTATTACATAAAGAATATGGATTTTTTTCAAAAGGAAGATGACAGCTAAAACTGCAGTATCACAATTTGTGTAACATCAACACACTTGACTAGTGTTGGAGGCAATGGGTGAAAAAGTAATGCGTTAGAGCCATGGTTCTCAAACTGTGGTACGTGTATCACCAGTGGTACATGAGCTTCCTCCTACTGTTCTACTGTATGGGTATGTGATAATAATAAGTCACCTTATCTCTTGCTCAATCTTAATCTAATTCCACTATACCAGTTTGTGAGTATATGTGAGGAAGAGGAGGATGACGAGAGGAAATGATCTTATTGGGAATAAATCTGCCTCCTGTGAAAAGTCTGTTTACACCACTGTATTTTAACCTTTTAATGAGAGTAATTTCATGAGTGTGCAGTTTGCTGCTTGACTTAGTTTTGAAGATGTAATTTAGTTTATTTTACTCTCTTTTAAAAGTTATATATACCAACACTACATTTGACAGAAATGTCAGCACTGAATCCGTCTCCATGACTCTCAGCTAACGTTTCATCTGCAACATGCATTTCACGACATGCCTGCACTAAAATCATTTATGCTAATGAAACTATTGGCTCTCATTCAACAAAAACAAACACAAATTGATTCTTGATAAGCAACTTGTACTATGAAAAGTACGGCCATTACACGTGGGGTACATTCTGTGTTGTGTGATATCTGCCAAGTTTACGTTAACGCACCAATTGCTTGCCAAATGAAATGTAATGGCGTTTGATTTTACTGTAATGTAAAGCAGTGATATTGTCGACATGATCAAATCTGTCAGAGTCGTCATCAGCAGGTACCAAATGGATTCAGAGTGACGCGCAGCTCGTGATTACTTAGCACTTATTGACTGTGCATAGTAATGACTCTAAAACCTGTGTTATACGGGCAGGGGAAGGGAAACCCTCCGACATTCGGCAGACAGCGTATCTGATCAAAGAATTGAGTTTTACTTTTGAGCACAACTACAAACTCTAACTGAACATTGACTGGGCTTTCAGTTGCCTCCATCTCCTCAGTAAAACAAATCACTTCCTGTGTGCAGCAGAGGAAGATCTCAACAGTGAAACAGGGCCACAGTAGTATGGAGCTCAAAAACTTATAATTTAAATTTAAATTTGGCTGATCATAGAATTCGAGGAGTCTCTCACAAAAATGTCTATTTCTGTCGGCTATCATATTCACACATGTATTTTAATCAGCTGTTTGGCGATGCCGTCGTCTGTCCACACGTGGAGGATTCGATCACTCACCATTGCATGTGCAGCGCGATGTCCGCTGGAAGCGTGGCGAGACGAAGCTGACCCGCGGAGTGCTGTACGTAGCCAGGTTGTGTGAGTCCAGGATGATGCTCTGCTCACACTGTGCGCCTCGACACTCCAGCCCGGAGCAGTTCTTGTCCAGGATAGCCGACACCCTGAGGACCTCCTCCAGCTGCCGCCGCGACGCGCTCAGCTTCTGGGTGAGGTAGGCTGCCTTGTAGTAACCGCCCCCCACTGTTTCCATGGCGACCAGCAAGTCCAGCTGTTGTGTCCCTCCAACCGGCTGCAAACTGAGCAGGTGCAGCTTGTCGTGCTGCTGGGAGGCGGCGGCCTGCTGGAGCACCTTCAACACACTCTTCAGGTGCGACGCCACGAAGTCTTGTGGCGCGACGCTTTCAAAGCGCACCGTCACCGCCTCGCGCAGCATCTCCGGCGTGGCCTGCTCCACATGCACGCTCACCGGCACGGGCACAGCGAAGCGGCCGTCGCTCACGCTGGCGTTCAGGGAGTACCTGCCCGCATCCAACCCGCCCAGGGCGATGATCTTCCCATCTCGAGGACTGATCTTAAAGAGACTGCGTTGGGCTGGAGGAGCGTGGCCGAAGGTCAGCGCATCATAAGGGTCAGCGTCGGTGGCGTGAAGCTGACCAATCACACCGCCCGGAAACTCATCCTCCATGGTGATGATATGAACCTCCAGAGGTAACGCCACAGGCCGGTGGAGGCTCTCCTCTATCACCCGGACAGTGAGTGTGGAGGACGAGGACAGCTGAGGCTTCCCTGAGTCTTTCACCTTGGAGGAAAAGAGAGAAGATGCAGAGAAAAGACCTTCATTAAAAGCAGATTACAGGACTTTGGCTGCCAGAGGACAGGAAGCTTTGGCTGAAACTTAAATAGCCTTAACTACAACATTATACTATTAATGAAACCTTACTGCTAAATGTGTTAACCAGAAGTATTCATGAATGGTGTGGTTGAATGTGGTACAGCTGTGCTTCTGTTTAGCCACTTCACTAAAGTCTCACCTCATAAAATCTACACCATCTCAAGGGGAAGCGATGCTATGTTCATTTTGCCAATTACACAGCCTTTCACCAACAGAAGACTCAAATCTGTTCACTCCCCCACAACAAAGTCCACGGAGAAAAACTGCATTTTTAGCTCTCTGGGAAACAGGAGCTCCTCGTCTCCCACTGCTTTGTTTGCTAAGTTTGTGTCACGGAGGTTCCTCCGAACACAGTTTGAACACCACAATAGTCACAAAATAACACATTGCAACTTGGCAAAACTGATGCAGGCGGATGTGGATCAACAACTCTATGGACTTTGGTGCGGGAAGTGAGCAGTTTACATAGTGACACACACTTAGGTTTCTTTTTGGAAAAGGTTGGAAGACAAAGAAGACAGAGCGGCTAACTTTATCCTAAAATAATTTAAGCTGGTGTCATTTTCGGTTAACAAATACAGTTCCTGAACTCTGCTTTTGAAGTGTTGTCTATAAAACTTGGAGTTGAAGAGATTTCACCTACTGAGAAGTTTCACAAAATGTCAAGAACCTCCAGTCCAGTAACTTTGATGCGGGGTTTAGATTTACAGCACATGAGTGAGGATGAGTGAGAATCTTCACAGCAGTAAAAGCATCAGCTCGCACTTCAATCACTGTTTCAGCTTCTTTCATCTCCCGCTCAGCTCGTCTTTTAAACGCTTTCAGTGTTTACCGCTTTCAGCCTCCACTCATATTTCAACGCAGCTCACACTTGAACTTTGTTCCAACACTAACACTTTACATCTTCTCAGCACCAACACGTTACTGCCATTCTGACTTCTTTCAGGGAATCTGTTCCAGCTGTTTTTCCACCGCTTGAACTTCACATGCACCGTATTTGTCTTGAAGATTAGACTTCAAACTTCGAGATGCTAAACGCGAAATGATGGCACAACAATAGCAAATAAAGTATCAATATCTCGCTTGAAGAGCAATTACAGCTCCGGCAGCAAACCCAGTAAAGGTGAACAATGTTGCATTGTTTGCAAAAGGGAGGCTGTTTCAAGGTTTATTTAACCCGGAAAGTCTGATTGAGATTAAAAATCTCTTTTACAAGAGGGTTCTGGCTGTGAGAGGCAGTAACACTGGGAACCAAATTGTTTCCACAACTTTTCTGATGGATGTAGGTCCCTGCGGTGGAAGGCAATAAACACTTGCAGATACGCAGGTAGATAAAAGAGGGCCAACCAACCACAGCATGTAAAAAAAGCAATGATGATTAAGGGCCTGAAGATTTGTGACAAATCTCAGTGCTGGAGGATGCATGCATGCATTAAACATTGCCATAATATCCGGCACAGACATAAAAGTGGGGGTAACAAGTCTCTTTTTGGGCAGAAAAGACAATAAAAAGATTGTGAGATAAAAACCCAATTAAAGCTCTCTGAATGTTTGAAGGAGAGAGAACAGTTTCAATCTCAATGCCATGGAAACACTTTTCTTGCATAGTTTGCTTCCTATCATCAATGTCTTGAACATTTTTTTTTTGTTTGTTTCATTACTGCCACAACAAAGACATTTCAAAAAGCCAGTCAACTGAAGCGGCTTCATCTCAGTGAGGAAATACTGTGTAAAAGCAGGATATTTGTCAACATAATATCATTTTGCTTCAATTGACCTTTAAAATAAATGTTTATATAAATTTTACTGTGGGTTTTTCCCTCATCTGCTTGATGTGAAGTTACTTTAAAAACAGTTTTGCCACAGAAGCAGCAGCAGTGTGGGAAAAACCGCACTTTTACTCTACCTGTATGTGAAGAACATATTTAGTTGCCAGGTCTCTTCTGAACACGTGATTGGCCACCAGTGTTCCATCGCTCTCCAGCACAAACTCTCCACCGTCATTACCCGACAGGATGCGGAAGTCAAAAGGCGGGCCGTTGTGGGAGGAGTCTTGATCAATGACAGACAACTGCAGGATGGTGGTGCCGATTGGCTTGTTTTCCTGTGGGAGGAGACACAGCGTTATACAGTGTTTTAAATTTTTTTTTTTTTTTTATAAACTATATTTGAAACAGAGGCATCAGCTGCAGTAAGTAAAAAAACAGGGTTCAGAGCAAATTTAATTTCCACAAAGCTCTGTGTACTTTTTGCTCCACATTTGCCTCCATATACAGTGCACAAAACCTCTGCTGTGATTTTCTTTGACTTTGTGTCACAAGAAGTTAACATATAATGCACCAAATTAACAACTCTTACAAATGAAACATTTCACAATGTTGTTCCTTTCTTTGTTTGCTTGTTTGTTTATTTAAATGTTGAGTAGTTTAGCGTCTTTATAATCCATGAGCGATGGAATCGCAAGACATGGTGTCACAGAAATAAGTGTACAAGCAAATAAACAATTAACAAACTAACTAGGACACTAAGTGAAACTGGCTTTATTAATTAGGTGGTGGTTGGTTGCCTGCTTCTGTTTGAAAACAAAGGTCTAAAATAATCACTAAATCTCGACAACCCCACAAAGAGTGAGTCAACCTCACAAATACTGATTTGAAGCTGGGGTAGGTCGGTAAGATATTTTGGTGTTTCTTAAAAGTAGGCTGCTCTTATTGGTTGTTATACTTCCTGATACACACATGTGACTCCACAACATCAATAACAACTGTCTCTGCTGCAGCAATGAAACTGTGAGAGTGTCTGTGGAGCTCAGAATAGAGACACAATAAGTCACGACAGCTTCACACAGTAATAGCAGTTTATGAATAATGTCACCCTCTGATCTCGTCAGTGCTGTCAGTCAATCATCAGGTTTACCTGTATGACAGTGGTGAGGTTGGCCGGGGAGAAGGTGGGCGGGTTGTCGTTGATGTCAGATATGTCTATGTTGACCATGGCGGTGGAGGACATGGGCGGTGCTCCACTGTCCAGAGCTCTGATGGCCAGTGAGTAGCTGGGAACCTAAGACACATGAAAAACCATGAGAGAAAAATAAACACACACAGTATAATATGATGTATTACACATAGATTCTGTGATAGCTCCACAGGCCCCTGTTTCTGTGTGAACACGGTGTTCGTGAGAGGGATTATCTGGGACCTGAGGTGCCAGTCAGTGTCTCTTTCTCAAACCATGGTTAATTTGGTTTGGTTAGACTCTGGTTAGGTTTTTGTTTCAGTTACAACTGACTGATAACTTATTTATTTAGATCGGCTTTTAATGTCCTGTAGCACGATGCCACGTTCTTATTGTATATGATCTAATTTTATTGATTTTATTGTATCTTTTATTACTTTAACAGACAGTACATCAGTATGAAAGGATGTCGTGTCCATTTCTCGCCACTTGCTAAACTGCTGGACATCAACAGAGGGATGATTTTATGAGCGTCCAAGCATTTGGTGATGTTGCACATGTCGTCCTGAGGGGGGCAGCAGAGAACAGTCAGTGGGGGATTCAGATCTAAAGCAGTTATTATACCTGAAGGACCATCGCTGTGATTTACTGTGTACACAAACAGGCTGATGGTTTTCTTTGACTATGAATCCTCAACCATTGACCATGGGAAGCCAGAAACCCAGGCTTTATTACAAGCAACCTGATTTAGTTTGATATCACTCCCTTGTGTATTCTGTGAGTCTTCTTTGCCCTGTAATTTCCTCAAGCTTCAGTGCACCTACAGTTTACCTGCCGCAAACAACAAGACGGGTTAATGACAAACAACTACTTTGCTTTGATTATCTAAACCATTTAGTTAAACAAGAGATTTAAGAACAGGTCCCTGGAGGAGAGTAGAACAGAGAGCCACGTTAGAGGTGGATAAATTAATACAAATATATCATTATTGTGCAATAAAAGGTCAGTGGTTAATAGAAGCGTCTTAATGTGGCGGTGTTTTATTTGTGTCTCCCTGGAGACGTCTGAGGACAGAACTTCACACACGATGTCAAGAGCTGAGAGAAGGAAAACAGCCGAGGCTGCCTGTCGCACACTGATACCGTTATTTCTATTTGCTCAATACCACAGAGGACTGTCTTTGCGTGTCCTTTCCACATAATTCTGTGTCTGTGTGCGAGTAAACTGAAGGTGTATTCATTGCTATGGCAACTTCCGTGATATCAAACGTGCTGTGAAATTCCTCCCCTGTGCTGTGGTGCTGAGTGTTTCCTCACTGTATAATGAAAAGGGAAAAAAAACAAAACAAGCGGAACTGTATAATTAAAATGTGCCACTTTATAAAGTGTGCGTTTCAACAATATTTGAGGTCAACTAAATGTGGGACCTTTTGTTTTTTTTACATACATAAAGCCAACATTCCTTTATTTGCACGTAGGCGATAACATCATCGAAATTAACAATCTGCTCAGACCACCAATCTGAGCTGAAATCCTGTGGCTGCAGTGGTGTCTCTATCCATCTGTAAATAAGTGTCTTTCTGTTGCGTTAAACAGTAGGAACAGAATAACGGACACAAAATAAAACTGCGCAAATGAAGCGTTGCCGTTGGTTCCGTGTTTATCTGTCTGGACCAAAGCTTTACTGCTCCACTTCTCTCACAGCAACGTGCAGGGGTGGAATTGGAGATGATCTTGTAGCCGGCATAACAGCACACATTAAGTGCATATTGATTTAATCACACAATAAGCAACGGCCAAGTGATGAAAATCAAGTGTGGCTTTTCATTGCCTTTCCAAAGTCGCTAAATGTCAACGCAAAGAGCTGCGAGTGTCTGGTAGAAACCACTTGATTGGTTGATTGATTTCGGGTCTTTGATCCTAAACTGTGTCTGAGCTGATACACACTCACTGGACCAGTGCTTTCATATCACACGACACAGGCGAGGCTTATCACGTGTGTTTTCTGAAGGACACACACACACACACACAAACACACAAACACATGCTTCCCAAACTTTGCTGCAGGATATTTTTCTGTTTTTCCACGTTGCTTTACAATAAAGAGCTAATGAAGCTGACTGAGAAGAGACGTAGCAGCACCAACACAACAATATTCTGCTGCGTGCAATGTATGAAATAATCAGTAGTAAACAACTATGACCTGTTTAACAGAGAGAGAGCAAGGGAGACGTTGTTTAGAAAAGACAGAATAAAACACACACACACACAGACACACACATAGAGAGAAGAGAGGAAAGCTGCTGCTCCGTGTGCGCTAACACACTTTCATCAGTGAAAGGCTTTGATCCCCTCACACACCCCTGCACTATTTTTTCTGAGCACGCTCAGACGGCTCATCAACTGCACTCATGAATTCTTTATGATAGGAATATGAACATTTCTGTTTTCAAGCAGAAGGAGACGAGGGAGAGTGGTGAAGGGGCGAAAGAGCACGTCAGAAGACGGGGGGGGGACGGGTGTAGGCGTTCCTAAGTTCCACTTTAATACTGTTTCCTGCTGCAACTCAACCTGTCTTGTGTACGTGTTTCCTGACAGAGTGTGATTAACTGTCATCAGGTCAGGGGTCGGTCTTGGCGCGATATTTCCAGCACTAAAGCAGCTCCATGTGAGCTCTTCACATCAAAGATGGGGAGACCACGACCGGCTCGCAGCAGCTCAGTTCCTTCTCATGGTCAGACTCAACTATTGCATATCATGAGATGACAATATTGGAAAAGTAATGCATGAGACACTCATCAAGTGAGTTAAACAGAGTGTGTGATGTTTCAATTGCTTCCTTTAAGGCTAGTGTTTCTCAATCCTGGTCCTGGGGGACCCAAATGGTCAGCTCTTCAGCAAGCACTGCATAGCCTGATAATGACCCATTTCTTTGAATCTGGTGCAAGGAAGCATCTTAAACAGGCAGGGCAGTGGGTCCCCAGGACCAGGATTGAGAAACCCTCATCAGATATTCATTAATAAGATGAGAAGATGCTCAGTCTCTGTAGACTGATATAGCTTTGGATCTCAAATCGGTGTCCATGAAAAGTTTACTGATTCAGCTTTTGAAATGATCTTACATACAGTGGGTCTATATTTCTATTTTCTTCAGCATATAACAATTACTCGTTTTCTTTACTTTCTAATCAGACACTTTATCCCCATATGATTCCAGAGGAAATGCATAAGGAATATTGTTTAATCACGTAAGGAGCTCCATGGCTGAGAAAAAGAGAAGAGAACCTCTGCTCTATTGGGTTACTGCAACTGCAGTCCATACATTTCAGTTCCTACTGCAGCATCTCCACATTAAACACATCTATCTGCCAAGACACAGCTCGACTTTTATTCTAAAGTAGGTCACAGGAAAGGCAAGTAACTGCTAAAAAGTAACACTGCTTCAGTGAAGCACATGTCCTTTTAGAAATGCAGCTCTTTTTCCCGTCTCTCTGTTTTAAATAGAAGATAGATGAATAGAGAAAAAGCTTCAGTGTCATCGTATGAGAACTAGAGAGATAATCAGGTGTTACCCTGGTCACGGCATATTAAAAACATGCTTTAAAAACATTTTGTAAATAACATTGCCATCTTCAACGGTGGTTGAAATTATAATGAGTAATATATGACAGTGATTGCTAGTTTTCTTTATTTACAAATGCAGATATTAGGCAAGTTGCCTAATAACACACACACACACAGAAAATGTTGTCCATCCCTGATTTTTGGAGCTTTAAGGCTCCCTATGAAATATAATATATAAACCATAGGAAATGATCACTTTGTCCCACCGTTAAAGGGCTGTTTGTGGGTTAAGCATTTAGTTGTGATGGTTAAGGTTAGGGTATTGGGCTAGGAAATAAGTGTCCTCACTAAGACAGTTGTACAAAAATGTATGTATGTGTGTGTGTGTGTGTGTCTGTGTCCTCACGGTTTCACGGTCCAGGTGTTTGTTGACTTTGATGACCCCACTGAGCGGGTCGATGAAGAACTGGTTGTCTCGGTCCCCGCTGACGATGGAGTAGAGGATGGCGCCGTTCACTTGACTGTCCACATCCTCTGCTACCAGCTGCAGACACACAGGGACACGCAGGAGGAGTGAGCATGCAACAGTCACACATGATAAACCCGTATGTAATATGTAAAACATACTGTTTAATGCAAATGGAATGAATATTTTAATAAACTGCATTAATGTGACTTGTAAATAATAATAATAATAATAATAACTTTGATTTCTAAAGCGTCTTTCACCAAACCTAATGTCGCACGTGGAGGAGGAGGTCGGAGAGATAATGTGGAGTGAGCGAATGGAGAGACTTAAAGATGATGCAGAACTTATTGGGGAGCCAGTGCAGATGTTTCAGTGTGAGGATGATGTGTTGCCAATGTTTGGTCCGAGTGAGAACCCCGGCAGCAGAATTCTGCATGTGTTGGAGCCCATCATGTTATTATTAGTATTATTGGCTTGACCTAAACTTTTCCAATGGCAGCATAAACCTCTGAGGAAAGGTCTGTGCGCTGTATGTTGTTAAATTAGACTGATTAGACAACAACAGCACAATATTCTCGCGTTTACAGGAGCTAAAAGTAATGAAACTCAAGAATCCAAAGACAATTTAACTTATTAGTGATGTTCTTTTATGTATAATTTGTTCATTTCCCATGAACTGACTCATATTTTTCATAAATCCTTTTTCAAAGTGGACATTTTGAGTTAAAAGCACAGGCTTAATAAATAGCATTCATGGAGGCTGCATTCCATTAAGGTGAGCCAGTCTAGAATCATGCATTCTGACTCAGTGGGTTCATTTATTTTTGCAAAATTCCGCTTTACAAGACATTAAGTCACAAATATGTAATTACACAGCCAGTAGTGGGACAAAAACACAACCTGGCTCTGGATTTAAACTCACCTGGACTACAGAGTCTCCAATGGTGGAGTCCTCTGACACCACCGCACTGTAAAGGTCACGGCTAAACATCGGAGCGTTGTCGTTGACATCGGTCAGGTTTATGTTCACGGTGGTAATGGCACTCAGCGGTGGCGTGCCGCCATCACGAGCCTCCACTGTCAGGAAGTAGTCCCTGCAGGTCTCATAGTCCAGAGGCTGGGCCACCAAAATGGCTCCTGAGGAAGAAAAAGAGAATAGACACAAGCATTTTAAGGAGGATTTAGTCTGGTGTCTATCTATACTCTTTATTAATGTCATCTAAACCCAACAAACATAGCCAAACCAACAATTTGTCTATGTGTGTGTGTCTCTCCATGTGTGAATCCAAAGAGTGTCTAAAAACCACATTGTTGCTCCTTCATCTCCATGCACACAAACTAGTTCATTTTATGTCGCCGTCCTGCTGCTTCACATGGTCATTAGAGCACCAACTGCAGCTCAAACTACTGATGAAAAGAGAGCCCAACAAATCTAGCAAATCCTCCAGTTTGAGGAACATATGATGATAACCCGTGATAAGTGATAATGTCTTTTTGTTTTTAATCTTTATTGAATTTATTTATTTATAAGCCTGAAGATTGAAAATAGAAAAATCACACAGACGTCCAGCAAAAAACATTAAGGAGGTTGACAGATCAATCAAAATATGAAACAGTGAGAAGGACAAAAAGATCTTAGAGCTCCCATTTAAAGGATTTTTCACTGCCGGTGACATTTTCAAGCACAGCACGCTCTTCCAAAGTCAGAGGAAGAGGAACGTCAACAGCAATAAAAACCTTTCGAATGGGAGCTCTTAGGTGTTTTCTCGTTATTTCCTTTTCTGTTGATCTTTTCGCTATTTTCAAAGCTTTCAAAGGGCTCCACTCAGACCATTCACTGGTGATTGTGATTGCAGAGCAGGAAGAAGTCGAGATGCAAAAAATAAATGTTAATGTGATGACACTACGGCTGGTATTGGATATTTGGTTAAAATGAGAGAAAGAAAAGATACACGGGGGGTGGGGGGGTACAGTGGTACGGGCATATTTTAATGGATGCAATCAGGCTGAGGGAAAGACTCATAGTCCAGTCCTTTCCTGACTGTGCTCTTTTGTTCGCATCAGCCTCCTAGTGTTGCTGCACTGCTTCACTTTGTAAGAGCAAGAGTTTACTGCAGCATATCCAGTGTGATTGTGCAACTTCAGGCTCAGAGATGGAAAAAGTGCACTAACTTCTGCCCCTGGACACGGTGACCATTGGGTTTATTTGACTGATTTGGCCTGTTTTACTTTAAGTTACTTTCCCTGTGTTTTTGGAGTTTGAGTGTTGTGAGCTTTTAGTAAAACAAAGACTGATGAGAACCATTTGGGAAGTAGCTGCACCATTGTTTTAGGCATGGAGTGGTATGAGGTAAAAATAATAATATCATGGTATTACAATTACAGCTCTCAAAGGTCTCCTTTGGTCATCACAACATTCAAAACACAGCCGACAGGATCACGTTACTCATCCCCGCACACAATCTGATTCGTGTTGTTGATGAGTCATTAAAAACAGCTCATACCTCACGAACGATACCATAGAAGATTGTAATATTGTGGTACACCAAACTAAAATCAGAGCCAGAAGTGTTTCCACACTTCTCAGCTTTATGGGGCTATAAAACCCCATAATGTGGACAGCAAATGTGAACATAGTAGGTGTTGAAGTGTTTTAAAAGTCAAATACAGTTGTGTGAATGTAGCCAAACACATTCCACACAGCTGAGGTGCACTGCAGAGGTGATTATTATCTATGGGTTTGTCACTATGAGAAGGACCTTTTATATCATTTTATATAAACTCCTATTACTTCCAGTGTTAGGGGAAAAGGAAACAGTGCCAGACAGAGAGAAATACATCAGGAAACAAAGTATAAGTGACTTAAGGAGTGTAATATTGGCTCCTTTTACTGCACTTCAGAGATACCTCATTAATTATCTGTGTGAATGGAGATCATGTGTGCCTCAATACAATAGCTGCAACTTTTTCAAATGCAGTGGCGGCCCCTCCATAGAGGGCGCTAGGGCCCCGCCCACCAGTCTCACATGAAGAAGAAGAAAAGAAACACTATACTGTCACAGCAAGAGGCAACACTCTCTGCATCTCAGTGTCTCTCTCTCTCCCTGTATGTGTCTCTCTCCCTGTGTGTGTGTCTCTTTCCCCCTGTGTGTGTGTTTCTCTCTCTCCCTGTGTGTGTGTGTGTGTCTCTCTCTCTCTCTCTCTCTCTATCCGTGTGTGTGTCTGTCTCTCTCGCTCTCTCTCTGTGTGTGCGTCTCTCTCTCCCTGTGTGTCTCTCTCTCTTCCTCCTTCCGTGTGTGTCTCTCTCTCTCTCTCTGTGTGCGCGCGTCTCTCTCTCCCTGTGTGTGTCTCTCTCTCTTCCTCCCTCCGTGTGTGTGTCTCTCTCTCTTCCTCCCTCCGTGTGTGTGTGTCTCTCTCTCTCTCTCTGTGTCTCTCTCTCTCTCTTCCTCCCTCCGTGTGTGTCTCTCTCTCACTCTCTGTGTGTGTCTCTCTCTCTCTTTCTCTCCGTGTGTGTTTGTCTCTCTCTCTCACTCTCCTTGTGTGTGAGTCTCTCTCTCTCTCTCTCTCTCTCCGTGTGTGTCTCTCTCTCTTCCTCCCTCCGTGTGTGTCTCTCTCTCTCTCTCTGTGTGTGCGCGTCTCTCTCTCCCTGTGTGTGTCTCTCTCTCTTCCTCCCTCCGTGTCTGTGTGTCTCTCTCTCTCTCTCTCTGTGTCTCTCTCTCTCTTCCTCCCTCCGTGTGTGTCTCTCTCTCTTTCTCTCCGTGTGTGTGTCTCTCTCTCTTCCTCCCTCTGTGTATGTGTCTCTCTCTCTCTCCGCGTGTGTCTCCCTCTCTCTCCGTGGGTGTGTCTCTTTCTCTCACTCTCCTTGTGTGTGTGTGTCTCTCTCTCTCTCCGTGTGTGTTTGTCTCTCTCTCTCACTCTCCTTGTGTGTGAGTCTCTCTCTCTCTCCGTGTGTGTTTGTCTCTCTCTCTCTCTCTCTCTCTCTCTCTCTCCGTGTGTGTGTCTCTCTCTCTTCCTCCCTCCGTGTGTGTGTCTCTTTCTCTCTCCGTGTGAGTGTGTGTCTCTTTCTCTCTCTCTCTCTGTGTGTGTGTGTGTCTCTCTCTCAGCTCCAAACAGAGCATCATGTCTGATCTTTAATCAATCACCCACCACTTCGATCTGGGTACGCTGGTTTTTCTTCTCCTTTTTTCCTCTCTTTTGATTAAAACAGTTCAAATGTAGGGAGTGAATGTGTTTAGTCAACTCACCAGTCAGTGGGTGAATATGGAACTTCCCATGCTCGTTGCCTGATCGGATACTGTAAGTGATCTCAGCATTGGTTCCGATGTCCTTGCTCGCAGCGTAAACTCTCAGAACCTCAGTGCCCACTCCCACATCCTCTCGCACAGTCGCCAGCTGGTCGCGGCGCTCGAACACAGGCGGGTTGTCATTGATGTCGAGAACAGTGATGGTCACGTTAACCAGTGAGGAGAGAGGAAGCGGTGGGCCCTGGTCTGATGCGCGGACTATTATCTGATAAGCTGGCTGCACCTCGCGGTCAAGAACACGTTCCAGGACCACGATGCCGGAGGATTTATCGATGGAAAAGGTTCCTCCTGCGGAGTCAGCCAGCGAGTAGATCACCATCCTGCCTGGACCTGCTGCACAGTCATGATCAGTGTCAGGTGCATATCAGAAAGTGTAATGCAAGGGTAATGAATGCTTCAGACAAATTCTTACTCAAATTTTACTTTAAATCAGACAGTTTGGCTTGGTGTGTTGTTCTAAATTTTAAGTTGTTTTTTTTTTTTTTTTTTAAACCATCCATGTTATCTGCAACAATAAATCAATGAATTGGTGACTGATCAACAACTAAATACATCATCAACTAAGCTGATAATCAATTACTTGATTTGTGTGTTTTTTTCTTTCAGCTTCTTACACATCAATGTTTTCTGGTTCCTTTGTTTCTCCATGACAGTAAACTGTATGTGTTTGTCCTATTTTCCTTCTTTCATTTTATGAACCAAACAACTAATCAATTAATGAAGAAGATAATCAACATATTCTTCAATAATGAAAATAATTACCAGCTGCAGCTAAAGCCGGGCAATATTAACAATAAAGGTTGCAATACAATTCTCTGATGATTTTAATACATTATGCAGACACGCTTTGAGATGTAACACATATAATCATTTTGGTTGTTTTACCTCATATTTACTCGTGTGATCTAATCTCTCTTCTTCTATTGTCTTTCACTTTGTTATTCTGAATTATTGCATTTTTTTTGTCTGAAAGGGTTCTTATTATAAAAAATAAATAAAATAAAACACTAGGGTTAAAGTGATGGTAATAATAGCAGTAGTGCTTGCATCACCTTCATCGGGGTCTATGGCCTGGATGCGGGTGAGCAGGGCTTTGGTGGCTGTGTCTTCATACACACTGGCAGTGTACTGTGGCAGTGTGAAGATGGGCGGATTGTCATTCACATCAGTCACTACAAGCTGCACCTCAGCACGGCACCACCTCCCACCGCCATCGGTTGCCTGTGCAACCAGATGGTAGTTGGGCGTCATTTCATGGTCCAGAGTCACAGATGACTTGATTTCACCTGGTGGGGTTAGAAAACATGTGTGAGACATACGTTTTCAAAGTATTGTGTGGCATTAAATGTACTGTTTCAATTGCATTCATACCAGTGTCTGGGTCTATGCTGAAGTCCTGGGAACTAGGACCATGTAAGGAGAACTGGATCCAAGCACTGATCCCCATATCTGCATCTGTAGCTCCAACCCTCAGCAGCACACTGTTGACTGGGAGGTCCTCTGGAATGGAGGCAGTGTACACAGCCTACACACACACACACACACACACACACCAAATGCAGTCAATGCAATTAAATGTTGTTAAAAACTTGCTTAGGCATCACCAAAGGCTGTATTTACACTTAGAAAAATTAAATAAATGTGGTGGAGCAGCAACAAATCTATGAGTATATGTTATTTGCAACTCTCATTAAAGGTCAATTGTGTAAGAATATGTGACATCTAATGGTGAGACTTTTCTCCCCCCTTTCTTTCCTAAGAGTGTCAGCGAAGTACCCTTGTATACTATAAAGGATGATGTTTATCTTTGTTTGCAGTAGGCTTTTGCTTCAAAATAGTTTTTATCACCCCTTGCCTTAAGTACATACAAAATCTTATTCAAAGGATACAAAAATCTAAACTTATACATATATATATGTACTTATGGGTAATATATTAAATCTCTGCCAGTAAACTCTCCAAAAGGTTACACATGGGACCTTTAAGCATTATCAGCTTTATTCCACACCTGGTTACAGACAGGACTGTTGTCATTGGTGTCTATCACCGTGATTTCCACTGTTGCCTGGGAAACAAAGAGTCCGTCGCTGGCAGTGACATTGATGATGTAGCGGTTGCGTTCCTCCCGGTCCAGCAGCCCTTTCACGTACATCTTCCATTCACCCTGAACCAGGCCCAGTGCAAACACACCACGGTAGTTACCGCCTGAACACAAAGACAAGATGTGCAGGTCAGTAAAGCATTTAGACACGTAGGCCAACATGGAGTCTCTAACTGAAACAGATTGCATGTCACAAAGGTGAAATCACAGAAGTGAGACAGTACATTCCACTTCACAAGGACTTTAACACAGTAGGGCTGCAGGCAAACGTACAGTTAATCTTTGAAAAAGAAAGCATGACCACTTTACACCATTTTTACACCTCCCTCCACTGGCTTCCCCTCTGGATCAGGGTTGATTTTAGGTTTTTATTGCTTGTTTTTAATATTTTAAAAGGGCTTATTTGTGTGGTAAAACGAGGTGCAAAACCAGAGGTGATTGAGCCTTTTCAGTGGCTGCCCACAATCTTAGGAATTGTTTACCTTATCATGTAAGAGCAGCCCAGACTCTTGAAACTCTTAAGTCCCTCCTGAAGACACACCTTCTCCTTGGCAGTCAATTCAGGATGAGCTAGACAGCTTGCCCTTTTTTATTGCACTGCTTCTTTGTTATTGTATTATATTATATATTTCTATAGTTCTACCCGTCGGTGCTGTGTATTTGTTGTGCCTGTCTCAACTAAGGTTGTTTTAAATGTGCTATAAAGTTGACATCGACATATAGTATGACATTTACTGGTAAATGTAGCTATGACACACTCACTGATGTAGTCAGTGAGCATTCTGAGTCTACTCTGGAGGCTGTTTCCTGTTCCTGGAAAACCTCAAATAGAGGGTATAAAGGAAGATGCTGGTCACATGTCTGAACCATTTCAACGCTTGATTCAAAGCAGGAGTGGCTCTCTTCTGACCCCCCCTATGGATGTCAAATATGAGCCAATGGCAGAAACTCCTTTTGGAAGAATCAATAAGCAGAGCTCATGAAAACAGGTTAGGGTTAGAACACAACGTCCCACTTGGAGGTGCATGACCCTCATGGTCACTTCACACTTGGCAGAAAACAGCACTAGTGTGTGCTGAGGGTCATGGTCTGATGATGTCAACAGAACTACTTCATCTGTAAAGAGCAGAGAAGCATTTCTGTGTATCTTTAAACTTGAAACACTCCTCACGCCTGCTGTACCTTCACATCCAGTCCATGCTGTCCATGTCCATAATGCTGAACAGCAGGCTATATAAGTATTTTTATGGTTACATTCACAACTGAAACAACATTTTAATAACAAGACGGTGGGGTAAGTTCTGTTCCGTTCTAATATCAGACATGTGTTCATTATTTCTCTCATCTTTATCTTGCCGTCTCTTTCCTCTTGCAGTGTGGCAGCATCTCATTCATCCTTGCCTGCTTTCGTTTTTAGCTGTCATGTACAAGGTCACGTCGTCAAAAATGTCTGTCATTTGCTCATTACAATGCAACTTCTTGTTAGGAATTCCTCATTAGCGCTGCATCTCCTGTTGGGATGGTACTCTTCTGTTTCAGTCTCCTGGGGAATCCTAACTTCATTATTACCATCTGCCGTATCAATCGGCAGCAAAGTCACTTCCTCACTATTATGTAGAGTCAGTATAAAAATGCAGTATGAGCATTCACCTGGCATTCCACTCAACTTTTTTTTTTTTTTGTTGCATACATTTTCTGTCGATGCATATATTATAAAAGTCCAAAAGTTTAACTTTTTTGACAATAACTCGGCTTTTTACACCAATATCAAGACTACTCCATGAATCTATATTTACTACTTCTTTGGCCTACAGAGAACTGTAGCTGCATAAATGCCATTGGCTAGAATCTGTGCAAATTGTATCGCTTGGCAATTCAGGATACTCCTAATCTGAGTGGGATGGCAGTTGTGTCATGAGTAAACGTCTGCACAAAGAAAACAGGATTCTTTGATTTGAATTTATGTTGGAAATCAAAATCCAGCACTATTTTTCTTTTCTTCTATGATGAAAAAATAAATCAGGGGATGGATAAATGGGGGGAAGCTGACCATAAAAGAGTATCTGACCATCATGAAGTACACCAGGATTAATAACCTGTCAAAAGATATCAGAGGTAATCAACTTAAATGACATGGAAAACATAATCTCTTTAAAGTATTGTGGAAAGCATGCAACTAACACTAGCATTGGATTTTAAAAAGATGACACAGGGTTCGACAATAGTTGCAATATGACATATACAGTTGACTCACCTGTGATGTGGTAGCTGACTTGACGGTTAACAGCGGAGCTGTCATCATCTCTGGTGTTCAGCACTGCCACAACCTCGCCTGGTGGGTCACTCTCCTGAACTGAACCAAAGTAGTGCGGCTCCAAAAACCTGGGCGGGTTGTCGTTGATGTCTGATACTACCACAGTCACAGTGGTGGTACTGGAAAGAGACACGGTTTCTCCTAGATCTGACGCCACAACTGTGAAGGTGTAGGATGGATTCATTTCATGGTCTAGGTCCTTACGTGTAGAAATCCAGCCAGTGTTACTATCAATGCTGAAGGTTCCACCCAGTGTGTCTGAATCTCCTTGAGACTGGATTAATGCCCCAAGACTGTATGTCACCTGGCCATTAGCTCCAGAGTCCGGGTCTAGCGCTTGGACTTGAATAATTCTGGTACCAACAGACATTCCCTCCATAACTGTGGCCTCATAGGAGTTGGCTTCAAAGGCTGGTTTGTTGTCGTTTAGATCCAACACTTTGACTTCAACATCAACAGTAGTCACAGAATCTAGCTTAGCCTGTTGTACAGTGGCAGTTATTTTGAAATGATACTCTCTGATCACCTCATAATCCAAGGACTTATCAAGCTTAATCACACCAGTATCCTTTTCCACCAAAAACACCACATCTTGGTTGTTTTCTCCAGTCTCTCCATTAACTAGGGCAAAGGTAGCGGTTAGTGGGTCATGTCCAGGTGGAAGGTTAATGCGCACTGTACCCATTGCTATGCCTATGGGGGTATCCTCTGGAATGCTAAATGAATACTGATGTTGATTGAAATGCGGAATGACGGCATCTGGAGAAAGAACATGGATGTAAACGGACACTAGAGAGTGTCGGACTGGATTTCCCCCATCCACAGCTTTCACAAAAAAAGATAATACAGAGTTTCTCAAGTGGCTGAAGCTGCCTTTAGTCACCATCCAACCATTGTCTGGGTCGATCTCCAAAATATCTACCACAGGAACATGTGCCTCACTGTAAAGCGAGTATGTTACTTTGGCGTTTGTTCCATCATCGGGGTCATGAGCCTGAATCTGTGTCACCAAAAATCCTTTAGTCACATCAGATTTGACGGAAGCCCTGTACTCTGTAGCGTGGAATCGAGGCACATTATCATTATCATCCAACAGAGCAACTTGTACTGTGCAGAAAGAGGCACGTCCGCCATAGTCGCGGGCTGCTATTGTCAGGATGATATTCTTATTAGCTGGGTCCTCACGATCAAGCTTTTCTACCGTGGTGATCTGACCACTGGCATCAATGTTGAACTGGTCTTTTCCCACATCATTAACAAAGGAATAAGTGATGTAGCCGAACATTCCAGGGTCTGCATCTGTCGCCTTTACCTGGATAAAGAAAACAGATGTCTTAGTCAATACAGACAAGAGTATTTTATGTTGCTGGGGATAAGAAACCCCCCTAAATTTGAACACTTACCTGTATAACCTTGGTTCCTACAGCAGCATTCTCTCTTAGGTCTGCCTCATATGCATTTTGCCCAAACACTGGACTGTACAGGTTGGCTTCCATCACCTTAACATGAACCTGTGCAGTGCTGGTGAACACCCCATCAGATACTGAAACATTGAGGCTGTGGACAGGCTCCATTCTCTGCTTTTGGTGACTAGACAAGGTGATGATTCCGGTGTTTTTATCCATAACAAAGTTCATTTTTTCATTTCCTGACAGGATGCTGTATTCCAATTTGTCAAAATCTGAGCTGTCTGCATCTGAGGCCTGAACACAGGTTACAAAGTGACCTCTGGGAGCTAATTCATTCACATATGACTCATAGAGAAGCTGGTTGAAAACTGGAGGATTGTCGTTCATGTCATTCACAACAACTACGACTGATACTTCACTGCTTAGTGGTGGGAAGCCATTATCAGTGGCCTTGACAATGAACTCATACTTCTGGTGTAGTTCATGGTCTAGCATTCGGGCTGTGAGGATTAATCCACTGCTACTATCAATGTGAAAATAGTCTGTGCTGTTGTGTGTATCAGAGAAGATCTGGTAGCGGACAACACTGTTCTTCTCTGAGTCTCTATCATTGGCAATGACTTGAAGTGCTGGGGTTCCAATCATGGCTGTTTCTGACAAAACAACTCTGTAGGACATCTTCTGAAAGATGGGAGGGTTATCATTTACATCCAGGACTATCACATCAACGTCAACCTCAGCACGGGCACCAGTTAGATAGTCTGTAGCTCTGATGGTCAGGTGGTAAGATGATGCTGCTTCATAGTCCAAAGAGTGGATGACACTTATGACTCCAGTGTCAAAACCAATGTCAAACTGAAGAGATGGATCTCCGTCAACTATCGTGTAGATGATGTTCTGACCTTCTGGACTAGTGGCATTGATGCCGAGGATAGGTGTGTGCACAGCCACATCCTCATTCACAGAAACAGAATAAAACGGTTTGTCAAATACAGGCATGGCTTTGTTGACTACAGTGATTGGAAACTCTATTGTAGTTGAAAGAGGTGGATAACCACCGTCTCTGGCATATATCACCATCTGGTATTCCACGTTGGACAGGTCAGATTCAAAAGACTTCTTGAGGGTAAGACCACCTGTCTGTCGGTTGATCTCAAAGTGACCATGGTCATCCTTTAGATAGTAAGATACCTCTCCATTAATGCCTTTGTCGCTGTCTACTGCCATGACTTTGAAAATGGGTGATCCTGGCTCAGCTTCTACTTGAACGGCTGCATAATATGGAAGTCCAACAAACACAGGGGCATTGTCGTTGATGTCCTCAACTTGAACTCTCACCATGACTCTGGCCACATGCAGATGGTCATGCTCTCTTCTTGCCTCAATAACCAGTTCATAAAACTCTTGCTCTTCACGGTCAAACGGTATACCTGTGGTCTGGATCACGCCCGAAGTAGGACGAATTCTAAAGCGGTTACCAGCATTCAGCAAGGTGTATTTCAGTGGTTCATTGAGACGGTTTCCAACAGCATTGACCACAGCCACTTTGGTGATATTTGACACATTCTCTTGAATAGATGAAGAGTAAAGGCTCTGGGTGAAGCTGAGGCCAGAATCCAGAGCTTCTCGGACAAGTATGGTGACCGAAGACATGCTGGAGAATTTCCCATCCGAAACTCTGACACTAAAGCGGAATCGTTCTTTGGAGAAGTTATTGTTCTTGACGATGATGACTCCACTGGAAGGTTTGATGGCAAAGTATTCCAGTGCTCCATCAGTCAGAGAGTAGGTAAGCTCTGTGGGGACATCTTTATCAGGGTCTATGGCTGAAACTTGCAAAGCCTCTACTCCTACATAGGTGGGAAGTAGCAGGATTGTTTCATAAGCATTCTGGGTGAAAAGAGGCGGTGAGTCATTTGTGTCAATCACTTGTATTGTGACTTCAGTTGGACTGTCTGCTGTCAACTGAGGCCTACCACTGTCCCTGACATGGACATGGAAGTGGAAAGTGGCAAATGTCTCATGGTCTAGATTAGCAATAGTTCGGATGGAGCCAGTTCCTGAGTCTACTGTAAAGAACATCTTTGCTGTGTCCTCAACAATCTGGTAAACCAACAGAGCATTTTGGTTACGATCAGCGTCAATAGCCTTTATTACTAACGGTGAGCCATCTGAGTCCAAGACTACACTGTTGACTGGTGCCGCTTCACTGATGCTACCATGATAATGAAGCAGCTGAAACACTGGGGGGTTGTCATTTTCATCCACAACCTGAATTAACAGAGTAGAATTTGAGGCCATGCCAGCCATGTTGGTAGCCCGGACTGTTAGGGTGTAAGATGCTGAAGTCTCAAAGTCTAGAGGCTTTTGAGTAGTTATCACTCCGCTGTATTGATTAATTTGAAAAACACGGGCTGCGTTTCCTTGTTTAATGTCATAAGTGAGGGTGGACTGACTGACTGCGCTGACTGTGGTAACAGATGTTCCAGTCACTGCCTTCTCTGAGATCTCAGCTTGGTACTCAGGCTGAGGGAACTTTGGACCTGCATTGTCAGAGAGGGTGACGGTGATACGCACTACAGTGGTGGTGGACAAGGGAGGGGAGCCATTATCGGTGACCCTGACAGTGAGAACATAATGGCCTATGTTGGACAAATCCAAGTCACGTGCAACAGTGATGATACCCAAAACTGGCTCAATACTGAAAGCATTTCCAGCGTTTCCTATAAAAAAAAAATCAAAAACAAAGTTATTATTGAAGTAGACATTTTACAAGCAGTTATTTGAAGGGTACACACAGTAAACAGGAACAATTACTCAGTTATCACTGGTGCCTACCTGCTTCAATAAAGTAGTGTAGCTCTGCATTCTCTCCTTTGTCTTTGTCAAGGGCAGTTACCTGGACCACAGCTGATCCCACTGCTGCTGACTCGTAAACTTGACCTTCATACAGTGCACTAGTAAAGATGGGTACATGGTCATTTATATCTTCCACCTCTATCAACACACGAGCCAGGTTCTTCCGATACGGGAACTCTTGGTCCTTTACCTGTGGAGAAAATTTAGGAATTAAATACACAGTTCCATTCAACATGGGCAATGTTGGTCCAAAAAAAGAGGATGTAGCTGAACAGACAACAGTCTAAAACTCTTTTTCTTTTGCCCTTAGCGGTGTGAAAAAGAAGGCTACATTTTTAACTGTTAAAGTTGGGGGCAGTTTGAACAAGGTCCTTAATATAATTAGCAATTCATCAAAAAACAAACACGTCTTACAACAACAGTGAGGATGTGCTGGGCGCAGGCCTCGTGGTCCAGCCTCTGAACAGTGTAGATGGTGCCCAGGGACGGGTGGATGCGGAACAGACGCATGCTGTTGGGGTCTATCGCACTCTGCAGAGAGAAGGTCAGCTGGTGATGCTCGTCGCGGTCTGATGCTAAAACCTGGACAACCTCAGTGTCTGGTGGTGTATCTTCGGAGATGGTGACATCATAGGTTGATTGGGAGAAGAGGGGGGTGTTGTCATTGTAGTCCATCACCGAGATGTGAACCTACAATTTGAAGAGAGAAAGACAAAGAAAAAGAAAGCGGAATGAATAAAGACATGACTTTTTGGAGTAAAGTCAGTCGAGCAGCCAGTGAACATGACTGCATGACTGAGTTTGCTAATCTATCGTTGCTGTTACCGTTTATTGTAACAATTTAGCAGGAAACAACAGGATGAAGCCATTGATTTCAGTCCAAAGAGCACATCTGTGAATTGTCTGGTGATTAATTAGCCTCTGGGGGCTAAAGGCTCATCATTTATTTTACAGTGTAGACATTGGATATCTGGCTGTATGCAGTTTTCAGTTTGACGAGCACTGCATGAAAACTACTTATGATCAACTTGCATGTTTATGACTAACAGGTCTCTGCATATGAATGCAAATGAATTTAAAGGTGATGACTGATGCATTTGGTAAATGTTTTCCACCACTCTTGCTCTCCGCACCAAGCACTAAACTGCAGGCAAACAAAGCATGCTAAAATGTGACTGGCCAAACTCCAAGGTTCCGGAGCCAAAAATTATACTCTCTCGCCTACACATTCTGCATATTCACACGGAGACTGTGTTTATAGACATCACACAGTGTTTGGTATATGCTTTTGTTACGGTATGTCTCCGTTTTGAGGTCTGAGGTGGTTTTTCTTTCACCACATGGACATGAAGAGTAATGGAAACAAAAGAATTCCAGATGATAGGTGCTGAGTAAATAAGTGTGGCACTTTCATACCACTTCAATGATGAAATAGAGAGTATGCCGAACATGATGGAATGCACGACATTTTACACACTGCAGAGAAGTCATGTAGGGTGTTTCGCGGACGGTGTGTGTGTGCGTGTGTCATGACTCATGGAAAGTTCCTGAGTCACAGATGACTGGTGATGGAGCTCAGCGTGAGTCAGGAAAACACAGGAGGAATGGCAGAAGCAGGTACTGAGGCAGAGCGTAAGGCAAGAAATCAAACATGAGTGGATTTCATTTAGTCAAGCGAAAGTGACAAAAGTAAAAAAAAAGCAGTTTGGCTGCTTAATCTAAAGAAAAAAAGTCTCTATTTCCCACTCAGGAGTTATATGGCATGGGTGGCAGGATACCGACCCTGGTTAAAGTAAGGGGGCAGGGATGGAAGCCAGGGGCATCAAGATACAAGCTGCTACTACAGCGAGGGGCTAAGCAGGGGGACAAGAGGTTAGGCTATCAGGTGTAATCTGGCATGAGACAGAAATTAGCCAGCCAGAAAGAAAAGCAGGGTGATGGTGACTGTGGCGAGGAAGCAAGGTAGAGAAGAGTGACAAAAAGCAGGATGATTATCCAAGTAGCATTAAAAATAGTGGGAATATTATATTATAGTATTAACAGTTAGAAAAGATACAAGTTAAATAAAAAAAACTGCTTTCATGGACCTTATGACAGTTTGGAGGACAGTGTCTCTGCAGACTGGCAGGACTATTCCCTCAAACTAATATTTTGTTCAGATCAAATAACAGCTTTTGAAACCCTCTTCAACCTACTCCTGTCAGTCCTCGAGTGAACATCCACATGCAGCGTGACGTACGGTTGTGAGGAGCTCTGCATTCTTTCAGTTCATTGCATCAACTCCAGATCAGTGAGGCCATGTGATGCAGCGTGCAGGAGACTGCGTAGTCTCCTGGAGCAGGTTGGAACGCTTTGGCCTTCAACCTGAGACTTACAGCACCTTTTATGACCTGATTCCTCTGACCCATCACTGAACACTTGAATATCAAAGACAACGGAGGACAGCGGCGTGAACAGTATGTAGAAGCACATGGAATTCTGTTTATATGACACTATATATCTGCAGGTGTGTTCACACATATGGTCTGCACTATAGTTCCTGAGGTCCTTGAGTGTGGGCAGTTTAAAAATGTCCTGCAAAATGTCTGCGTGAATCCCTGCAATCCCTTTCCTAGAGACAGTCACCAACCAGCCAATGAGATAGTGTTATACAAATACACAGGTACCAGTGAATCAAATCACATTCTACCATCCCAACGTTTTTGTCAGGCATCCACCAATCACTGCTTTAGCAACAGTAGCACCTCTTGCCATCACAGACACCGCTCCGGTAACTTCCCAAATCCGCCTCAAGCACCAGGCCCCCTTGCTCTCTTGCAACATTAGGCACGTTAAGTGTTAAAGTACACTTGTGAGTGCTCAGTGACTGTGTTGAGCACTCACACGGCTGTATTCAGAACCACGACCTTCTCCCTGAGAAGTGAAAGTGGGAACTTCTAAGCCATTGTACTATCTATGCCCCTGTCAGAATATACTTGCTGGAGTGTGCAACCATTACAAAGCACGAAACAACAGCGGGAGCTGGAGCAGGATTTAGTGGGGGAGGAAAAAGTGCCAAAGTGCAGGATACACACACATGTAGAAAAAAGATTTGCCCTGATTCTTCTCCAGAGAAAACATGAAGAGAAATGAAGGGAAACAGAGACAGGAGTTGAATGCTGCCAGGTGGTGGGTCTAAATTTAAACCATACTGCAGCAGTCGGCCTTCTGTTCTTTAACTGCGGAGACATTCTCTGGCAGCATGACGCCATGCTGACTCTCCATCTGGGAGCCTACCTCCCAATTTACAGGTGTGTGTGTCTGGGCCTTTTATATGTGTGTGTGAACAGATTATAATCATCATCATCATTATCATAATGGTAATAATAATCATCATCACCATAAGCACACTAATAATAATAATACTAATGATAATAATAATAACAATAATAATAATAATAATACAGATATATCAACAAGAAGAGTTGGCGGACATATGCTATTGAAGCATTTTACAGTCATTTATATTAGAAAGTTTGCAGAAATACTGTAATAATGTTTGTTTTTATTTTGTCAGACATCATAAAAAAAAAAAAAATATATATATATATATATATATATACTGTATATATATGTTTACAAAATGCCATTTGAACATTCAGTAAAAACCTCAGTTCACTTTAATAAAAAGCCAAATTTGAGCCTTAAACGTCTGAACTGTTAATCGTCTTTGCCAAACTTATAACCTTTGAATAAAATATGTGACTGTGAATATGAATATTTGACTCTTAAAGGAATACTTCACCAATTTGCATTTAGCTTTGTAAGAATGAAGATTCTCAACTGAGGGGAAACTGAGGTTGGGAAGCACAATTTTTCAAAAATACTACCCCTATTCTAGAAATACAAAGCTAAATGCAAATCGGTGAAGTATTCTTTTAAGTGTCAGACCTGTGATTAACTGTGTGCTCCCTTAAAGTGTTACATAAGTGCAGCCGTGCAAACAACGACACAGTTCCGTGGTACCTGCGAGTACGCCGTGTTGGTGCCGTCTGTGGCCTGCACCGTTAGGTTGTAGAAGGAGCGCTGCTCGGCATCCAGCGGCTTAGCAATGACGATAGTGCCCGCGGCCTTCTCCACGTCGAACGCGCTGTCGCTGTTCCCACCTGATCCACGGGAGGACGGTCAGACGGGAAGAGGGAAAGGTGCAAAGTCAGACATACAGATATATATATATATATGAATATATATACACACACACACACACAGAACATGGTTTTATTGATGGAACAATGGTTTACACTCATGTTTATTAATGTGCCAACTGCAAAGTAATGTGTTTAATTCATATACTAATTAGTTGACTGAGCATGTACAATGATCACACAGACCAGACAGCACATGACTGCTGTGCACACTTTGGATGTGAAGTAAAAAAAAAAAAAAAAAAGGTAAAAAGGTATGGCTGCTGACACCTGCACTGCTGACACACTTCAGAATCACAAGTAAGCACAAGCGCTGGCCATGCAAGCACACCAACAACATACACACCCTGTGTTCGTGTTCGTGTCCCTGTTACTGTCTGTGATGACTAAAATGTGGATTTGATGTCTTTGTGGAGCGAGAGCGCAGAACTCCAGTGAAAACTACATAATGTAAACTCATTTTTTAAAGTTTAGTTTGTGTCTAAACCTATACAATTAATGACAATGATGGTTTCACTGAGGGCAGAGAGGAAGGTCTGAAGAACTGACCAAAGTATTAGTGATTAGCGATGGCTCCATCAGGCCTTCATTCTCATCACCACTGAATTAAGAGCTTCATTTAACTCTGTAACAGTGTGTGATTGTGTGTGCATCTGATTGGATATAAGTTGTGAATTAAATCGGTTTAAATGTCTTCTATAGTCTAACAAGAGTTAGTTGTGCACATACAACTATAACCATAATTTTAAGAAATAGAAATTAAAACTTGGGAAGCAATTAAGTGTTCAGAGGGAGGCAGGACTTTAAGTTCATCTAGAGTGAAGACAACCGTTGCCAGCGCTTTTCAGATATTTATAGATGTACATAATAAGTAAATAACTTCGGGGTTACAGTACTGTAACCTACACTGTGCTTATGGAGACCACAAAATATTAATGAGCAAGTACAGACAGAGGGACTGCTAAACCAAGATTCGAAACAGTTCATCCTCATTTAGGTCATAAAGAAGAGGAGGAAGAAGAAGGAGAAGAAGAAGAAGAGGGTTTGGCAAGAATCCTGCTGAGGCTGGAAAAAGCTTCTGGTTTACCGTTGCCAAATTACAGAGAGAGAAAATCCAACACTCCGCAAAGTCAGGGAGGAAAAAAAACAACACACTTCTCTGTTCTAAATCGGTTTCCCACTGCCAGTCTCACCACAGAACAGGCTGATGTCTATCACCTCCCCCTGCAGCCGACAGGAGGCAGAGACGCAGAGACAATGTCATTTAGAGCGACTGCTTCAATCCTTGTTTTTCTGCATCAGAGCACCTGCTTTATTATACCACGCGCTAAAAATAAGACACAATCGGAGCCAAAAACTTTTTACAGGCTTCTGGCAGAGTCACAATGCCGTATATCTCAACTACAATGTATAATTATGCAATTATTTTTAAATTGTCAGTGTGTGTTTGTTCAAGCACGGCTTGTGTTCCAATAGTACAAAATGTGTTTGCAGTTTTTACAATGAATTATTTCCTTCTGTGATACATGTAGCCAAGAGTTCCAGAATGATACAAAAAAATCGGACATAAATGAGGATATGGAGTAATGTCCTGCCTGATGTCCATGATATCCTGTCTCTGAAACCCCTAGCGTTCTGTAACAGTTAATTTCTCATTTAGCAGATATTTCTTTTTGATAGAAATACTAAAAACTCTGCACTAACAAAATGTAAACACAATACAAACAATATATCTAAGGGGTGCCTTTTTTTGATGGGTCTACAGAGGCTTTACAGGTGCACACACGTCTATGTGGGCGTACAGCCTGTATATTTTAGCTGGTGAGCGTGAGTGTGTGTATGCACTGTGGACTAGACGGAGGCTGTCTGTGATCCAGTGTGTGTGTGTGTGTGTGCGTCTATAAATCTGTCTGGCTCAGTGTGCTGGGTGGAGCACCAGTAGCTTCATCTAAAAATGGATCACTGGTGTGTGTTTAGTGGATGTGGTGTGAGCACACAGTAGATTCTGTGCATTCTGCAATTTAAACCTGGGTTATCTGTGTGTGTGTGTGTGTGTGTGTGTGTGAAGAATGTAATCACAGTCACACAGATACTCATCCATTTGGACTTAATTTCCAAGATAAACTCCCTCTAGTGTAGCTGCCTTCCTCTTTAGTGACCTTTTTTTTCACTCTGGTGTTTGACAAAGTGCAATTTTAACCCACAATTCAGAGTTGATTTGAAACAATGCACTTCTCGTGTCGAGTGTGAGTTTCAGCCGCTCTGTACTTTTCTACAACACCTCGACGGGCTGCAGCACGATTGGTCGTACTCACAGTCCATTAGGCGCGTGATGTGAAAGCATGGAGGGAAAAACAAATCAAGAGAGGAACCTAAAAAGTTGACTCAACCCAGCTTTAACGGCAGACTCGCATGTATGCCGCAGAGGCGTCAGCTAATAACGCTTCTCATTCATTTGAAATGGGAGCCGTGTCAAGCATTGCCAAACTGCACTGTGGGTCTGTTCATGTGTGCTTCAGAAATTGAAAACCCTAGCTGTTAGTCATAAAATTATAGCTGGGTGTTCTTTCCTCTTCACAGCCACTGCAGACTGCTCTGCTATTTATTGTTCTCCACTCTGCTCACTCAAAAAAAAATAGAGAGTGACTAAAGCAATGTCACCATGTTCTTTATCTTGTACCAAATCCTTTCATTTTAAAGGAATAGTACACTCAAAGAAAGTGGAGAGGGAGCACAACGAGTGCTATCTATCAATATCCACAGAGAAGTGCAGATGCAATCCCACATTTGCAGTCATACATTTAGGTTCTGCATGCAGACATCCTTGTGTACCTTCACACTGACCATATAGCAGACCTCAACCAACTGGCAGTGTGGAAACTATGGCTTGGCTGTTAAACTTCAACATTTCTTTACTCCTCAACCTACAACCCCACGTTTATTTGTCTTACTCATATTTACTTCTTCTACTGTTCTTCTAACTCCTCACTCCTCACAAAAAGAAAACCAAGAATAAAGTCGTAACATTATGAGAGTAAAGTCGATATTAATCAAGCAAAGACGATCAGTTGCAACCTGCGACAAGATGAGAGATGCGGAGAATTTTGTGGTTTTGAAGTTGTATTTTGGTTCACAAATAAGGAAGTACTTGATCTTTTTGGCACATCTGCACCACTTTATCATCAGCATCCGGACTTTGAAAAGATTGTGCAACAAACTGAGTTTGTTTCAAAGAAAGAATCACATCTAATCATCTCTTTTGTGGAGGAGGAAATGGCTGGTTGTGGTGGTCGCTGGTTACATCTGCGTGCTGTTCAAAGAGGTTTTTTGTCGAAAGAACGATTAGATTGACACCGGAACTAAGAACATGGATTTATGGATTCTTATGATTCGTAATATTACGAGAATAAGTAATAATAAAAATGAATATTACTTTTCTTTTATTGTTTGTCCCTAATACTCCGTTGTGCTCTTGCCCTTTGTTTCCTTTCCTCACATTTTAAGTATTCACACAGTCCACTTGTTGGCTGTGAGGAGTGGATGCTGGGTATTTGGGTTTAGTCATCAGTTTCTGGGTGTGTTTTTCCTTTTCTGCAGAATGTTTGGTGCTTCCGGCTGTGTTGTGCTCCCTCAGTCCCAAACCAGCTGCCCAACAGTCAACTGCATCCATTAGAGGAGCTAATGGGTCAGCACACAGTGGAAGATTTCTGTGCATGTGTGAATGTGCCCTCGTGAGGGCATGCATTAATGCCTGAAGGAATGTGTGTACAGGTGCTGCTAACAGCAGGTCATTAGACAGAGCTGTCACCCAGGTAACCCCAGGGTTGTTGCCATGGGAGCAGATAAAAAGGTGATGGAACCTTTTTCCCAAACATTCATCCCTTCAATTAACCTGAGCAGCAATGTAGTCCATTAATGTGAAACAACACACACACACACACACACACACACACATGCATGCACGCTCTCAACCCAACTTTTCACAGGAGCACGTCAGCAGCACAGATAAGAAGCACAGACGTGAACGATGGGCATCGGCGAAAAGGAAAGAAAAAAAGGGGGGAAGGAAAGGAAAAGGAAATTATACAGCAAAGTGGGGGAGTGGAAGTTGGAAGTGAGATACCTTCTGAGGAACAGTTCCTGCCACAAGCGCTCTGCAGAATATAGAACATCTCACGGAAAGACCTGGGACCTTCCAGGCATGAAGCATTGAGGAAAGAGAGGAGAGAGAAGGTGAGACAGGAGGGACAGACAGACTCAGAGACGAGGACAACAGGACAACGAGGTGAGATGGAAGTAAGAGGAGGAGACAAGGACAGACGCAGAGGCAGCACCTGCTTCTGATGAGCCGAGGAAAATGATTCATTTTGGTTACCAACTACGGCTACACTGACTCATGGGCTTGAACCACATTTTTGATGATATAAGTGGAATCATATAATATTATAATGACGTCTTACTAAAAGACAGTGATTAGAGTTAATATTCTGTTTATAGCGGTGGGCGGGTATAAGTTTAAATTTGGGAGAATATCCTCATGAGGTGGAATCTTTCCTTTCTCTATATCAAATTATTCACAAGTGGAAATTAAAAACTCTTACAGTTGTTGTTTTTTTTACTGATCCCTGCAGGAAAACCTCACTGCAGCACCTTGACTGGATTATTGATGTTAAAACAACCTCCATCAGCTTTTTCTCTCCTCAGATCTCAGAACTGAAAATTACGAGTAATACGTGGAGCAAAGAAGTGCTTTAAGTCACTGATTTGATGCCCTTTCAGTTTCATATTCATTTTCTAAAAACATTTCTGCATAAAACAATGACAACCCTTTTATCCATTGCAGGAGATTTAGTCCGTGTGTGATACTGAACAGTTACTAGTTCAACACAGTCCTGGACCTGTGCTTTTTTGCTTATATGGTTGGTAAATATGTACACAGTTCACATAAATACATTAACATGGCATCAGACTTAAAAATCAAGACGGTCATTTCAAGTATTCCTACCATTATTTTCTGTCTTCATTCGTTTTTTCCTTTACTTCACAAAGCTGCCTTAGGTACCTTGAAATAAGCTCTACAAGACTAAAGTATTATCCTTTTTATGTAGCGCATACTAAGATAAACCAAGCTGTCAATTCATATTTCCTAACAGTAGTGACATAACGTGGCTGTGATCTCAGAGAAAGGAGACGTACACAGTTAAGAGTCACACATCTACACAGAGAGAGACAAATGGACAGAGACATTAAGGGAAAGAAAGAGGAGAGATGGGAAGGATGGAGAGCCAAAGCTCAGGCCAGAAGGTATCTCCAGCTGGATACACACCGACTGTCACTGCTCAGTGACAACAAAGGGAAAGATGGATGGTGCATTGTGGGATCCTGGTTGCTGCTGTCCATCTAGTTTGGACTGAGTCGGTGCCCACAGTGCTTGCATCACAGCAAGGAACTGTCAGTGTGTACACATGTCGCATTGAAAGGCGTTAAAAACTAACATAATTTAGAATCAAAAGTAAGGATTGTGAAATCACTTTAACCACACCAGGATCCTTTTTCATCATGTGTGTACATAAAGCTTGGCGCAGTATCCTTGACATAATCTGATTAAGCCTTTTAAATGGGTAAAAATTGAACTCTGACAGTTCAAAGGGATTTAAGTCTGTCATGTTGGGTAATTGCCACTTATAGGGAACGTCACACTGGCACTAAATCTCCTAAAAGGATAGTCCCTTTAAAAAGAAGTCTCGGGATAATAAACGAAAAGTTAGTTTTCTGTCCTCTTGGATTCATCTGGAATCTCTGTAAAAAACTGCCAAGTTTTTGTCACTGCTTTACCTCCCACAGGGCATACAGACCGAGCAGCTGGACAAGCTGTCGCCATGGTGACTGGGATGGGCAAAGCAGAACAGATCATGCAGCGAGGCCATAAATCCTAAGCTGCGCCTCATATACACCACCTCACATTATCAGTGTTAGTCCAACACACCATGCACCGAGCCTGGAAAACACACACTTGCTCACACAGCACAAAGCTCTCCACTGGCTGAGAGACGAGCATCCTCACTGACGGGAGGTTTTACCTGTGATGTCAAACCACAAGGGGGCGGTAGTCTGCTGCAGGGACACCACGCCCACAATCTCAGCCACCTTGTCGTTCTCCATGACAGTAAAGTTGTAGAATGCCTCGTCGAAGAGCAGCGGGAGAGTCAAGGGAGGAGGTCGGCGGACCCACTCGATGTGCAGACGAGCTGTGGAGGACTTCTGAGGACGCCCGTTGTCCGTCGCTTTGATCTGAAGACAAATACAGAAAGTCCTGTAAAACTTCTGTGGTTATGTCCTGACACAGGCCAGCAGACATGCTTTATAACTGATCAAAGTGTGCGCACAGTCAGGATGTCGTAGCTCCCCGCAGTGAAGGCTTTGCGCGATGATACCACAGCTGTCTTGGGGTCGATGAAGAACTTCCCCTCCTCGTTTCCGTCCACGATGCTGTAGGAGAGGTCACTGTTGGGCCCATTGTCCCGGTCGTAGGCAAACACCCGATAGATGGCCTCGCCCTTTTTCCTGCGCTCTCTCTCGGGAAGTTTGACCTGGTAAACCTTCTCTGGAAACGTGGGCTTGTTGTCATTTTCATCCAGTACCTGAACCATCACCCAAACTGTTGTTTGTCTGGGGCTAGGACCGCCATCTGACACCAACACCTGCACGGGGCAGAAGAGAATGACACAATGAATACAAATCATACGTGTAAGTGTCCATTTCAAGGCCTGGAATGTGCCTTGAATATTAAGGTGTGTGGTTTGGAGGAGACACATGCTGTGCTTCTCTCATCAGACTACTCTTGAATCACAGAAAACCGAATAGTCTATTCAAGGGCTACTCTTTAACCCATTTTTTGTGTTCTGACTACCCATCAGGTGAAAACCTTTTAAAGTTTGGCAATGTAGCAGGACATTTTCTGACTACAAGAGGTGTAAAACATTGAAATCTAATTAACCAGTAATCGAAAGAGCAAAGTTGTATTCACAAAACTGAGAGGAATCTGCAGTTCCAGCGTCCTTTGATAGAAGACAACAATCTACTCTAGATAGAAAAACTAGGCATGCCTCACTACCCATGCAGATATCTGCCAGAGAGTCTTTTACCTCATTCAAACCACTTAGCTGTAACACTGTGACACTTAACAATCTCCAACTGTGGAGCAGACATTTGCAGTTCTCGAGTATATAATGGATCTTACTCCTTCTGTTTCCGATATCCGATCCAGGGATTTGGCCAAAATAGATACCAGTGCTTGAGTATTGTATCGGTTCATTACTAATGACAACTAAAAATCTTTGCTTTGTACGAGACATCTGAAGACATCTTGAGACATCATCTTAAGCAGTGTTTCCCCCCGTTCTTGCAATTCTTACCGCTCCTAATCAGCTCTTGAGACTGCAGTTGGCAGTGATTAAGTGTGAAATATTCAACGACACAACCCAAGGAGATGGGCAGTTCATTATATGTCCATTTCCCTACACGGACGAATCTGCCCACACCTCCAGTGTATTCCTCGCGGAGTCTCGTGGAGTTTATTCTCCTCAAACACGCCGGCTGCACATGTAGCGCAACACTTTCCATTCCAGTCTGTGGTACACTTTCGTTTTGGTCAAAAAAAGACAATGAAGAAGAAAGTAACCATGGGAACTTGCCCAAGGTTATATGAGAAATACCACTGTTACCACCACAAGCACAACTGGCGCACACATGCGTGGAACACTAGACTGATGCAGACCCTCCTTTAAGTAAGAATGGAAGCTCAGGTTTGTGCAGAATTGCAAAGCTGGTAAGTATGACGGTGGACGTTCGAGTTCAATAACTTTGCTGCTCTATATTGTATGTGGGGGCCCTGACAAACATGAAACATAATAACAATAGAGTACAACCTATATGGTTATTATATTGAGTAGGAATAGAAACTTTTTCATGCAGCCAAATATAAGATGCACTAAGCAGACAAACAGTCTTCGCACACAAACGAGAACAAGTGATGAGAAAAGCAGAGGTACAATTTACTTCCAGTCAGAGCAAAGCAGAGCAGAGAGAGGTTCACATTATTGTCTAATGGAGACCAATACACGCACCACAATCCTCAGACTATTTCAATTATGGCGCTAATGCAAACCTCACTGTGGAAAACAAAGAGCAGACAGGTCAGTGCTTCCCTCTCTCTCTCTCCCTGTTTCTCTGACTCATCATATTGATGAGTAATAAATCATTTTAAACGATACCCAAGTCCCAGAAGAGGTTCTGAGTGGAGATATACAGTGATGGTGCACTGACACTCTTTCCTCTGGTAATGAGAGTAACAGAGTCTGTAATGACTAATGTGTGTGTGTGTGTGTGTGTGTGTGTGTGTGTGTGAGGGTAATAAAATACTCACCTTTGTGTACACGCAAACACGCACGCACACATAAAAATGTCCTCACCTCTAAAACATGCTCTGTTTGTTGTTCACGGTCCAGCCTCCTTGAGGTTGTGGTGATTAGACCTGAGAGAGAAAACAGAACAGGAAGTTAAAACACACGCAACCTTAACCGTAACCTGTTCATACCCAATCTTAACCTTAAAGGAATACTTCACTGCTTTACATTTAGCTTTGTATTACTAGCATAGGGGTAGTATTTTTAAAAAATTGTGCTTCCCAACCTCAGTTTCCCCTGAGTCGAGAAATATCTTCATTCTTTTGTTTGTTACGTACCTGTTAGCATAACTGTTAGCAAAGATGGCGGACACTGTTTACATTCTGGGACTGAGGTCCCACCCCCCTATGAGTGGGTCTAAAAAGTGCTTAATGTGCTGCAGTTTTAAGCCTCAGACCAAGGCTAGGACCAAGTGTCAGTGGTGGGCACCTAACAAAGAAAAGAATGAAGACATTTCTCGACTCAAAAATACTACTCCCAGGACCAGATTTTGGTCTCCATGAGGACTACTGGTCCTGAGAAGGTCAGTGTTTATGCTGGAGAAGTGCCTAAAGAGGTAACACACATACACACACTACTGCATACTACAGTGCCACTAAGCCAAATGAGCTAAGTGCCATAGCAATTAGCTGTGGATGTCAGACACGATGACTGACTTGCTGTAATTACACGGAGATTGGAGCAGCTGTGGCGATGCAGACGGAGCAGCTACAGCAGCTACGATTACACAGGACAAGTTTATGATGCTCCGGATAAAGAAAAACTCTGCGGGCGGAAAAAAAAAAGACGGTCTGCACAAGAAAGATGAGGAAATACCAGGACATATGAGGGCACAAAAGGTCGCCTGTGCAATTACTTTTGTTGCTGAAGAAGGTGGAGACTAAAGTTCAGCAGCAGAAGAAAAATACAGGTTTTGAGACATGCATTTGTCTTAAAAGCAGGCATTAAAAGAACATCGACTGTATATTCAAGTATTAATGCGATTTAGGACCAACTCGAAAAAAGGGACAATTCCTAATAAAATAATTCTAATACACAGTGTATATAATTTGATCTATCCAATAATGTCAAAAACAACAACACTCTTATTTATCCACAGGACATATTCCAGGACTGGAAAGCTGCATTATATCAACTCTGGGTTTTCAGAACAGCTGTATGTGAGAAGCCATTAGACCTGAAAGCCCCTAAAGTCAACAGCGCTAACAATAGTGGTGCGTCATACACTTGTGAATCATTTTCCGTTGTTTAGTCACAAATCAAATGACACACTGATCCAAACGTGTCATTATGGTGTTAAATGTTAGATCTGGCTTTGTGTATTGATTTCTGATGGGTTTTGGTGACGGAATTCTAAACGCAGTATTGTGCATTGAAGCATCCTCATCGCAATAATAACAATAAAAAGCAGAGGGACAGTGGTTTCAACTGCAGCTGAACTGTAACAGTCACTTCTGGAGAAGATAGACCTCCTATTTACAATGAGGAAAACATTGGCATATAGTAGGTAAAATGCAGTTGAAATTGTGAGGACAAACCAAAACCAAACCACAATTATAACTAGGAAACGATTACCATCACTTTTATTTTAGCCACCCAGTGTATCAAGGAGTAGAGGTACAGTAATTACCCGACCAGACATAATAGGTCATTTGTTCTAAAGCAATGTTCATGCTGCTTTTATATCACAGCTCTGCAGTAAACAGCTGTAAACAATGTCATGCTGAGCAAACACACTTTAAGTAAAACATCTCCTTTTCTTTGCGAAAGAGCTGCGGCTTTGTGTATCATCAGTACATTGTGTTTCCATTGCTTTACATGTGTTATATTGACGAAAGAGTCATACAAAAGCATATTTGGGATCTTGTTTCCAGTCCTAAGCTCTGCCAGAAGTGGGTTTTGTTTTTTTAGGGCAACAAAAAGTGAATTAAACATGGAGAGGTCTGTGAGCAGGCAGAAACCAGGACAAGTATGCATAGTGTGTGTGTGTGTTAGTGTGAAGCTGGTGAAGTCGACTGACTGCTTTTTATGCATGGAATAAAATTAGAACAAGGAGAACGAACAGAACCATCACAAACAAAAACTTTCGACACCCTTTTCCGTCTTCCTACCACACGCTGACGTCTACATCAGCCACTGGAGACAGCTCGGTTGTCACCAAGTTGGTTGTGATCGGTTGTGAGTCACAGAACCTGTGGCTGATGTCATTTGTCTCCAGTGGTTATTCATGGATGCAGGAGGAGATTAGGGGAGGATGATCACATCCAAGCTTGAGGGCCATATTTCAGTCGAGGTGGAGGTAACTATCCTCCGAAATAATGCACAGTGCATTAGAGTGTGGCTGCACGTATGTTTCCGGAGACCACTTGTGATTGAATTTCACTTCGCTGCTACTTATGCAAAGCACAAAGTCTTCAGAAAGCAAATACATCAGCAAACACTGAAAATGCAAATCTGAAAATGTGAAAAAAAAAAAAAAAATCCCTTGCATCCTCTCCATTATCAGATCTGCTACTGAATGTAATGGCTTTTCTTGTCCCACTCCTTCACAGACAGACAGACAGATCGACAGAGACAGACAGCTGAAAGACAAACGACAGACAGAGATTGAAATCATGTGTTGATCAGTGTTGTTGTGGTGGCAACACATACATCAATGTACCAATACTTCCACTGTGAGACTGCAGCAGGTCAGAGTAGACGCTTTTTTATGTTGGTTTTTCTTTTTCTTCATCAAACACTCTGCAGATGAAACTCGACAAGCGACTATTTTTCAAGTCATCCTGCAGCTTTAATTTGTAGGATTTGGAGTAACGGAGTAAGAAGAATCTGCGTCTTCAGAAGTACAAAGAACAAACTGTTCCTCTACTGCCAAAACAATCTTATATAAAACGTAAAGCTTGGTGCAGCAGAGAGCCTCTCTGAGAGGTTCTTCATATATGTCAAAGAAGCGTTCCCATACAACACCACATACAGCCTGTTTATCACAACTGTCATAAAAATATATGACTACTCTTCTTATTTCTCCTCTGGGGACAGCACAGTCTCTCTCTAACCTCTCGGCTGACAAAGCCTCTTCAGAAAAATAAAAACACTCAATTTGAAGAACTTGACAGGAGAGATGGAAAAGACAAAAAAGGAGAAAAAAGAATGGAGAGAAATAACAGAAATGGTGGTGCTGACTGGAAAAGACGTGAAGGTAGGGTAACCTTTCTTCAGGTCATTCAAACACTTTTTGTGAATAAGACAAATTCAGCTGTGAGCCCACATCGGGTACAGAACTTCTCCTGTCTTCTGTTCCTGAACAAGAACAGAAAGGGTTTTTGCGAAAGCATGAAATGCAAACTTTGCTCGACAAACCAGGAACAGTCGAGCAGCATTTTTAATTATCGAGCATTTCAAGCGATGGGAGTATAACCAGGCTCAGGAGATTGTAGTTTGATGAGATAACTGTTCTAAGAAGAGACACATTGTTACTCCTGAGCCCACACTGTCGTTGGTGTTGTGACAGTAGGTTCTAGTGCTGAATGATTTCGTAAACACAGGTATTGCCATTTAAAAAACATATATAGATTTTTGTATGGGTCACATGGTTGGTATGGTGGTTAACGCTGAGACCCAGGTTTGAGACCCGGTCAGAACAAGGGCCTCTCTGCATGGAGTTGGCATGGTGTTCAATGTGTGCATGGTAGTGCAAAAACATGCACAGGTTAATTGGACACTCTAAAGCACATGTGTCAAACTGTTGGCCCAGGGGCCACATGTGGCCCTCCAATCAATTACATGTGGCCCGCCCACCACTGTGCAAGGTGATGGAATAGAGACAGAATATAAGACTAAATGTATTTGCCGGCAATATTTTTTATAATAGTAATAAGACATTCGGTTGTAATCATTGCTTTATTAAAAGTATTACACTCAACATGAAATTACATATATTTAAGCTGTTTTAATCACAATTATCCTCGTCATTATTTGCTAAATGTTCAATTAAATTTTCTGTGCATCATAAATATGTTTTTATTGTGAAACATTTTATATCAAAACAAGCAATTTTATTTTGCAATTCTGTCTAATATCACAATGAATATCTTATATTGACCACCGGCTACTAAATAGTTGTTTTTGCCACTTTTTTTCCTCTATGTCGGCCCCCGCTTGACCAGACTAGATGCTCATTGGCCCCCCAGGTCATTTGAGTTTGACACCCCTAGTCTTAAGTGACTGTAGGTGTGAGAGTGAATGGTTGTTTGTCTCTATATGGCTCCAACTCCTGTGCTGTGACCCTCATATAGAGGATAAAGCTGTAGACGATGAACCGAAATGAATATATTTTTGTAAAAGATAAACCTGGTGGAGCATCATCACATGAGACAACATCAACAACATTAACTTCTCCATCTTTTAATGCAAGGATGAGAATTTAAAGACATGAATTACCAAACCCTTAATCAGATGTGCTGCAATACACATGTCCTAAATTGTAGCTTTGTTAACTGCATTATTTCAAACTGCTATTTCTATTTAAAATCAATATCTGTGCAGCTAAAATAGGTAAGTTAATGTGAATGGGCTGTTAACATACTGTACAATGGCCAAGTCTGTCAACACAGAACATTTTAGAGTGCATTGATAGTCCAGTTTTGACACTGGATGTAAGAACCGGGGTCCAACATGTTGGTAAAATTGATCAGTACTGACAACCTCTCCACTTAGCACTTAGCAGTGGAGTGTTCCAGTTCTTAAATGCAACCGTAACCATAAGAGAAAAGCTACTGACTAATGAGAACACAAGTGCTAGGTTTGCTTTATTAGCAGACAGGCTGACAGGCTAACAAGCCAGGAGCAGCTGACTGCAGTCCCTGTGTTTGTGTTAGTGCCACGCTATTAGCGGCGACAAAGAACACAAAGTGACAGCACTCAACAACTACACAACACACACACACACACGTAGTCTATACACTTCTGCACATAGCCAGCTTTTATGTCACAGCATCAAAGTGACAAATGACAACACACCCACAAAAATGCCCGACACATCTCACACACACACACAGGATATTAAGTGGCAAACTGATAGAAGACACAAATACACAATAAAGTTACAAACAAACTCTGATTACTACACACACCCACACGCTTAAACGCATGCTTGTATAATTAATATAATCAAAGCTCATCGAGTGCGCACACACACACACACACACACACACACACACACACACTTCTCTGATAGAAACCTAATTAATAAAGACCAACAAAAACACTAAAACAAACAAATAAAATTGCAGGGTCACATGTTGCCTCATGTTAAATATGATTGCGATACTAATTCACCGTCAGTCCTCATTTACACTGATCACAGGGGGATTCAAGCCACCAATCACAAACAAGAGAGCTGAGCGAGATTACAGTAAAGACATAAACACTCTAATCGTGTTAAACTGTATATGCGGAGTCTCCATTTTGTGTGTGATTATTGAGGTACACTGAAATGGCCACTTTATTAGGTACAAAGCACAAATAATAAAGTGGAAAGAGTGGGATCTGTGTGTGTTTTGGCTGGTGAGCTTCAAGGTATGAGAAGTTCTTGTGCATGCCTCGGTCGGCCATGTGAGCCACTCTAGCAACCCGAAGGCATTTACAGGACAAAGTCATTTAATGGACAAAAACTTGCCCTCTAGAGTGGTAAAAACATGAGGAAGTGTCCTACTGGCTGCCATTCAGATGCGGCCTCTAAAACGAAATATAAATACAAACTATTTAGTTTTCCAGTGGAGAAAAGTGATGCAGTGCACTATAAGACGCCCTTGCAACTTAGTTTCCTATGGGTGTCCTTCCAATCAAAAAGGGTGCCGTTATGAAGTTCCATACTGCCGCTACATGACAGTGTCCCAAAGGGTGTCCTTAGAGGAAATGATATTCAGAGCTGTATAGAAAATGCCCATGTCAGTGATATAAAGTGATGCTGTGCTGTAAAGGATGTGCCTGTATACCTGTGGGAAATGTGATGCTCTGTAGTTGCCCAAATGGGATATGACTCTGTGCCTGTTTGATTTAAAACTCATTTAGTGTCCTCTTCATGTCTATTTAGTGTCCATATCAAGGTCCACATGAAATTCAGTCCCCAGAGACGGGCCGCCTTTGGACCCTGGTTGCACTTTGGACATCCCTGCCTTAAGTGTACTAGTGACGTCTGCCCACCGGTGCACAGTAGATGCCCTTTTAATTTTCATTACTGCCCTTCCAAATGTCTGTGCATCCCACTGAATATCAACAAAAGTCTATTACATCCAAATCATAATCAAATTAGTTTGCACAACGCCGATTAAGCTCGGCATCGTTTGGTAGTATTCCCCCATGAGGTCTGATAGTATTGCTTGACAGAGGCCATTTTCAGATGAAGGACAGACCATAATGTCACATCATTTCTGCTCATGAATAGGAACTGGCACTTTTTAAAATCAGATTTAAATCACCTTTCTTCCCCATTCTGATGCTGCTGAACTTGACCATAAGGTATTTACCTTAACAAGCAGGTGAACAGGTGAACCTTAATAACGTTTCCTGTGCAGAGACATCATGCGTGTCCAATGCAGCATTTAATTAAACAAAGAGGGGAGAAGAAATAAGTTGTGCCTTAATGGAAAATCAGATGATACGGCTGATGGTGGTGGCGATGTTGGATTAAGGCCAGAAGCAAATGCTTCCTCCGGGACCAAAACAGGTTAATCCACCATGTGTGTGTGAGACAGCCCTCTAACTCAGATCCACTAATAAATTAAGAGCCACGAAAATTGAATAATAGAATTGATTTAATAACATACATTAAAAGGTCCTCTCTAGCTGCACCACTGGGCCTTTGGGGAGAGGAGAATTAATATATAGAAACCTGTCTCTCAGAAATTACCTTTCCACACAATTTAACTGCATTCTCAAATCCGTTTTGGGAGGAACACATTTTTCCACCAGATTAGATTTGTATCTAACAAATCACCAGTAATAATAACATACACCAGGCAGCAGACAGTTCAGGACTGTATACTGAGTGATTTGTGTCAGATTTTATGGGTTTATGAGGGCATTGTGTGTGTG